>NC_083628.1:21052230-21264730 GCF_963584025.1 Labrus mixtus
TAACGGGGTTTCACACTCATTTATTTCTTGTTCCAGTGTCTGCCAGCCAGTGTTCCAGCCACTTTTATAGCCTGGAGTGTGTGTGTGTGTGTGTGTGTGTGTGTGTGTGTGTTTCTCTGTGTGTTTAAATGCACTGTATAGCATGTGTCTTTGTGTGAGTGTGATTGTAGTTGCCGCTGTTCCGTCTCCACCAGCAGCCAGACCGCATCTGATCTCTCCCAGCATCCATTAACACTGTCATATAAACGTTTTACAATAACACAACTTGATGGACTAATGTCTCATTAAAGATTAATACACCAATTTGTATGAACACACAAATATCCTGAGGTTGCTATTAAAAGGAACATTTCCATTCTGTGGCGACCGCAGAGATTGAAGCCCGTCACATGCATTAAACAGTAGAAGAAATCTGCTTTCCAGTGCATGTGTGATGTGTGTGTGTGTGTGTGTGTGTGAGTATGAGCTGTTTATAATAAGTTGACGTTGAGGATTTGAAACTGTGCGTTTCAGTGCTAATAAGTTAAATACACACATTTATATGAATAACTTTCCCACTTCTCTCATCCATCTGATGGATGCATCTTCTCTCTCATAGTAAAGCTTTAAATGTCATAATACGTTGCTCATTATACAACAATAACATTCATACCCCTCCAGATTAGACTACTACAAAAGCCTCACTTGTGTTACCCAGCAGTCAATTAACTGCACAGACATGTTTTCTGATCTCCTCAATCAGCCTCGTCTTACTGTTTTTATCTTTCTTTGTTGCCCAGGAGGCAGAGGGAAAAGTTGCAACCACAGCACAAACATATCCATATCCTCATCTTTAAGTTTGCCTTGAGGTCCCTATTTACATATATAGCAGGAACAAATGAACACTATTATTTCAAGATCAAGACCTTCACCTACTCCAGAGTGACATGTCAGGATCTTGGTTTTCTCAATTATCCTGAATTTACCATGTCATTGATCTGTCTATCTCTCTTTTAATTGCTTTGTCAAGAAAAGTTCAGTCAAACACAGAATCTATGTGTGCATGGTCTATACCGCTACAGCAGTAATTTAGCTCTCAACCTAATGTAACGTTTATGGTACCGACCACAGCCTGCGACCAATATGCCAAGAGTTGTACTTGCCACCTCAGATCATCATTTTCTTTAATTGAAGAGTCTTTTCAATTAAACCAGCAATCCACAAGGTTTATATACTTAACAGTATACGACGGTTTCCTTTACATGCTGTTAAAAGTGGCACAGCCTGTCTAGTCCTCGTAGCGTTGTAACCTGACATTGATTTTGCCACCTGCAATGAATGAGGGCAAATTTTCGCACATCAACTTGCTTGCAGAGGATGATGGTAGCAGCTGCATTTGCGGTAATGACTAAGCTTTTGAAAGAATATAGCTCAACAAAAATACCTCTCAGAAAATGATATTGGTCACACTGGTTTGCAGTACATAGCCCACTTTTTGGATAAAAGAAAGTGTCTTTTACACCAAATTTAGCAGTAACTAGAGAACTCAGAGCACATTCTTTACGCATTCTAATTCATTTCCAAAACAAATGCATGCAGCAGATTAAGAACTTTATGACAGGAGGGGCACTTTGTTTGTCCACTGGTGGCGCCAAATAAACACAAAATAAAAGTTTCTCATTGATGCTTTATCAAATTTCTAGTGGTATCAATGCTCGATTAAGCTCAATGCTAAAGGACAGCTTATGTCGCCATTGGAGTCATTTCCACTCATAATTTTGTAGCATCATTTATGATTTATCTAAAACTGATTCTATTCTTTTTATCAAACAATAATCTCACCTTATTTCCCTTTGGTGCTGCTATTACAACCCAGAGATGAAGACTGAAGTAGACTGAATTTGTAAACTGTAAAATACTGTCAGTATAAATGAAATTGATCAGATTTACACATGAAGACAACATATTTGTTACTGCACATAACACACAAAATTCAGACCTAAAAGACATAAAACCCCATCAAAAAAAGAGGAAGAGATACAAACACATGCAGGGGCCAAACACCATTTTATACAAGTCCACTGGATCTGTTTTTAGCACCACTTCAGTCCATCTTTAGGGACATTTTTATTGAACTATGAAACAAGACTTTGAATTTTTCCAAATAAACGTGTTCACACCACTCAGATTTGTTTTTGTTCCCGACGTTGGAGACTGTAGGAGGCCTAACAGGAGACTCAGTGTCCCGGCCATCCTCCACTCATCACGTGTCAGGATTTTACTGTTATTTTATTTTCATCAGCCGTCTCTCTGCGTTAACAGCTTTTCTTCTCAGGCTGTTTGATGTCACTGGTGTTATTGTCATAATGAACTTAATCGAGCTGTTATTGTTAGAGCATGAAGCAGCATAAAACGTGTTTAAAAATACACGATGCAGATACAAGTAAAGGGCTGTATTTTGTCTGTCATGTTTAAGTATAATACATATTATATTATATATTGCATTGCATTTGAATAAGGGTTGGGAAAAAAATCAATTCGCATCGGAATCGTAATAATTAAATTCTAAGTGTCCAAACTGATAAAAAAAATCCAAACATCTATTTTTAAAAACATACTTTCTTTTGTCAGTTCATTTTTCACTAGCAACAGTTTGAGCACGGTAAACCTGCTGCCAAACTTTTCTTCAGTGCACCCTTTCCACCTTTCTTGGCACACTGATGCAGCGGCATGTTGATCCTTTAAATGGTAAATGGTGATTGGACTTGAGCTTATAGGGCTTTTCTGGTCTTCTGACTACTCAAAGAGCTTTTACACCGCATGTCACACCTACACATTCACACACTGATGGTAGAGGCTGCTGTGTAGTGAGACCATCAGAAGTAACTAATCCCATTCATACACCTTCATACGCCGCTGACGAAGCAGTGGGAGCAATTCGGGGTTAAGTTTCTTGCCCAAGGCGTCGGACATGTTGCTGCAGGAGCTGGGGATCGAACCCTCGACCTTCCGGTTGAGAGACAATGACTCTTTACTGTCTTTGGAGCAGAAAGACAAATAATATGGCCATCTACTTAATCACAGAGAGCAGCTCTACTCAAAATTAATAGAATAAGCAATAGTATGAAGCAAATAAATAAATGTTCTCTGCATTATGTTACAGCAGCAATTTGACAAATAATAGTTGGAAAAAGTAACAAAGAAAGAACCAGACATCCTCATGTACCCTATAACAAATGCCCAGACACTTACCCTTGAGCACCGAAAATATACTGAAAATGTATAATCCTTAACTATCAGACAGCCATGGGTTTTTGGGGTCATACAAGACCTAGCGGAATACCTCGTTCAACATACCTCTCTGTGTCGGCAGAAGAAGGCTTTGATTTGGGCTGCTTTAATTGTACGTTTGGGCCTCAAAACTCATCAAACTGTCAGAGTTCAACATGTCTGTACAATCAGAATGATGACACAGTGTGTATCTGTTAACACACTGTCGGTGTGTGTGTGTGTGTGTGTGTGTGTGTGTGTGTGTGTGTGTGTGAGTTAACCAGTGACTAACGGTCGTCGACAGATATACAGTGTGTCAAATGCTTTCAATGTGTTTCTACAAATACCGCTCAGCCCTGCATGTATTCTATGAATTATCTTCATTTGTGCCAATACTTAATAACTGCTTTAAGGTTCAAACAATTCCAAAGTGCGATGGACTTTGACTTTTGCGTCACCTTTTGTTTTCCAGCAAAAGTGAGCTACTTTGTTGAGCTATTTGACCTTTAAGCATCTTGTGGGACCATGTCACATTGTACAAATAAGCAAACATATTTCCAATATTACATTAAAGCATCAGTGTGCACAACAGTCAGTGCACCAAACCACAATATCTAACAATTCTTCTTCTGTTCCTTAAAAAGCTGTGCTCTACTTTAACTAGTAATTAATGGCAGTTTTTCCAGATAAAATAAAATATTCTGATACATGTCCTACTTAATGATCCCCACATGATGAGAAAGTGTGTGTGTGTGTAATATGCTCTGGGATAAGTATCTGGCAAGCGCAGCCTGCTTTAACTCCTTATTATGTTTACTCCTTAAAGATGGAGTGAGTAACTTTTTCTGAAAAAAGAAAAGAAAAAAAAAGAATAAAGACTTGTACAAAAGTAATTGAGCTCGGGCGCTGGTGGCACAGTGGTTAGTGCGCGCGGCCCAGGTATGGAGGCTGTAGTCCTCCAGGCTGGCAGCCCAGGTTCGGATCCGACATGTGACTTCTTTCCCGCATGTCATTCCCCGCTCTCTCTCTACCTGATTTCTGACTCTATCCACTGTCCTGTCTCTCCAATAAAGGCATGAAACGCCCAAAAAAAATCTTTAAAAAAAAGAAAAATCATCACTTATGGGCCTCCATACATGTGTGGTGGTGACTGTGTCTGCAGAGACTCTGTCCTCTGCCTGTATTTATATGTTTTGGTTGACTCAGGATGTTTCTAGACGGGGAACTGGTACGTTTCCCCCAGCCAATGACAGGTGAGTTTAGAAGTGGATACAATTCAGCGATTGGTCGTGATTCAAACGTATGTGGACGAAGCAGCAGAGAAGAGAAAATATAATCACAGTGAGGCAAAATGCCAAACGGATTGAGATCGTTCCCAAACGAGGTAGAAACTTTGGTCAGCTTTTACCTGCGGACGCGGAGTTGCTCTGCTGTCTGTTGGGCAGGCAGGTGCCAAACAACGGTGGTAAGCTTGTGCTAGTGGTGTAGGGTCCAGCAGTAAACGTACACGCTGACCCTGCAGTGAGTATGGGCTTCTGGCAGCGCTGAGCTCAGGTGGAGGGACCCAGTTTGAATGTTGTGTTTCCAGCTGCAACGAACCATGCTACTGACTCTACCTCTAATAACAGTATTAGCAGATGTCTGTCAACAAGGTCGACACTGATATCAAAGCAATTTCTATTCTGAATGTAGGAAACTCAGAGCAGCGATTAGTTGTGTAACATTTTCATTTGTTAACTGATTAGACATTGAAACTGAGGTGGTGGGATTTTAATGTGAAGAAATGAAAAGTGGTCTCAGTGGGTTGCATCCAGACAGACATGCATTCCCTGAATACTCGTATAATCTGGATCTTTACACCTGCAGCGTTGTTGAGACGACAGAATCATTAAACTGGATTGAGTCATAAATTGTTTTAGTCTCTCAATGGGTGTTAATGTCTGACACACTGGCTGGGTACATATAGACTGTAGAGACACACACACATTTTATTACAGACGTAGTTTTGCTTACGTCCAGGTGCATGTATAAACATACCTACATAACTCAGTTTTATGTTCCAGAGACAGACAGACACAACATAAACATTAAACATTAGCCACACAAACATAAAAGTAACTGCTAGATCTGCCAAACATCTCATATTTTTCCATTAGATAACCAACATCCTTTAATATTCACAGATAGCTGCATTTTTTGGAACGTTTTCCAAGTTGTAAAATGTACAGAAAACAAGAACTCTTGTTAACGATTGATTCAGATTTTGGATTTCTTTTTTTTGAGGTTGCGGAATCAGCTTGTGGCTCTGCTTTTCTCGTGAGTGTGCAGTTGGTCAACCAAATTTTCAAACATGCCAGAGATTCATCTGACCGGTCCAGAGCAGCTGATGACATGATTTGGTCTGTTTAGTTTTTCACAGTTTAGATGTATTTCTTTTTTAGGTCTCATTCTTCCCTGGTGTTTCCCTCTATGTTCTAGTGTTTCTTGATTTTTCATTCTACAGTGTCTTCAGTGTTTCATGTATTTATTTTGTAGTTGTCCTCAGTGTTTCTTGTGTTCATTCCTGCCTCTGTGTGTTTCCCTCCAGTGTGATTTCCCTGATTGTCTTCACCTGTGTCATTAGTCTCACCTGTGTTTGATTACCTCTGTGTTTCTTGACACCGTGGACACTGGAAACGACGTGCAATTGAGCTGAAATCTATGTCAGACTCCAAAATCAGCCCTGCAACTCAAAAATCAGGTCCGGAGTTTGCATAGTTTAAGGCCGGCATAACTGTTATTAGGCTTCTACAGATTAACTGTGTTCCTGTTGCAAGATCACATTTTTCTATGTGCTACCATCATCCCATCTCTGTAATATATAGTTTATAATTTTCAGCCAAAATTTGGAAAATTCCAAAAAGTCAAAACTTGATTGTTATCTACCTAAAAGTTATAAACACATCAAATAGATGCCAATTTTCTAGGAATAGCATCATTAAAAATGGTATGTGTGGAGGTTGTGGCATGAAAATCACAGTGGATTCATTAGTCGAGTTCCACATGTCATACTAGTATTGTAATGGAGTTTAAAAATGCAGAACTTCTTAATTTAAGAGTTTAAAGGTTTTGTGAGCTTTAATAGAAAAGACAGAAATGGGTTTTGATTGTCCCATTGTATCTTCTTTGTGTCTTTTTACTAAGCTATTGCAAATATATCCACAAAGACACAAAACTGAGACACACATTTAGAATTTACCAAAACTTGCTCAAACACTTGGAAACACTTCATAGACTGTTGCACAGACAAACACAGAAAAAAAACATGCCTCTCCTCTCTTGTTTGACAGCTGAAGACAAATCAGTCTGGGTTTGCAGACAAATTCTCAATTATCCAGACAGACCTCAGTCAGATGAGTTTCTTCTGTCTGCGAGGAAGCTGATTCACTGTCATACCACCCGCCGCTATACACTGATGTTTTTTCCCAGAGCATGTCACTGCATGTCCTAAATTAGCTTCATACTCAACAAGTGTGTATGTGCATGTGTGTGTGAGATGGTAAAGTGAGAGGGGCAAAAAAGTACACTAACATGCTTCTGTCTGGGCTGTAAATGTCTGCAAGTTTTTATCCATGTATTTGTCTTTGCGTTGTGTGTGTGTGTGTGTGTGTGTGTTGCCCCCACACCACCAACCACAGGAAGAGTGGGAGGGAAAAGAGAGGTGGACCACGGAGTGGTTAACCTCATGACATCACACGCCCCAAGCTGATTGGCTGCAGCCTGTGGCTACAGGGTTTATAAGCAGACCAGGAGGCTCGATTCAGGCAGCAGCATCACAGCAAACAACATCCAGGAAACCCAGGAGATAAACTAAAGAGGATCCACATCGGCACATCAACCTGTTTTTGCTACACAGCCTGCTGAACTTCTGAAACTTCCTACGACTGCAACAAGGTCAGAATGAATTAACAAACATCATGTTAACTTTGCCTGGTTTTGTCAAGGATTGATAACGTACTGGACCCAAGTGCAGATTCTCAACAAAAACTATTTAATTTAATGAAAAGGCTAGATGCAAAACAAAAACTGAGAAGACCAAAATCCAAATAGGGAAAACAAGGGAACACTAGAAACTCTGACATTATACAATTACAATACTAACAAACAACTGACACAGAAGGGAAGAAACACAAATACTAAATTGACACAGAGGTAATCAAACACAGGTGAAGAGAATGAGGGCAATCACACTGGAGGGAAACACACAGAGGCAGGAATGAACACAAGAAACACTGAGGACAACTACAAAATCAATACATGAAACACTAGAACATGGAGGGAAACACCAGGGAAGAATGAGACCTAAAAGATAAATGCATCTAAACAGAACAAATCATGACAGGTTTGAGTTCTTCTGTAAAATGGCTCATTTACATTTAAAAAAAAAAAAAAATCAGGAAGTAACAGATTAAAAAGTTCTGTGTTTTTATTTTATGAAATCTTATACATGGCAAAATGTTTGTGGACACCCAGTCTACACCATAATTTACAGTTCTTATAGTATGGTAAAGGCATAAACAAATGATGGATTATGTTCACTATGGCACCATTGGGAGTTAATAGAAACAAGTCAACAGACAAAAACTGATTGTTTTAACTTTTATCTAATGTGATTCACCTTGATTTGAATGTTTTTTTGTCCCCCCCAAAGCAACTTTAAATGATTTTGTTTACTACAGCCTTACTGCAATGCACACTTTATTCTCAGTCAATCAAACTTAAATTGATAATTTACAGACTTGAACACATTCTAAGTCAGTGAAGTGAAAAACTTGCATCACACCCACAAGATGGTTTGGTTTTCTGCCATGAAGCTGTGCAGTTTATTGCATTTAATTATGAGTTCTTTTTTGAGACTTTATGGCTGTGGAAGTGAGCCTGAGATGCAGAAGTGAAGAGGGGGAAGCCATGTTTGATTGGCTGATTAGTGCTGCAGTGACAACAAAGCCGAAAGAGGAAGCTGTAGGCTGCAGGAAACTACCTAACCTCTGGATAATATGACAGATTACCAGGACAAGCCCAGACTAACCACAATTCAGTAAACAGTTACAACACAAACAGTCTGATTAACTACCAGCTCAGTCAACAGTATTTAACATAACATCTGAGTAGGACTTTAAGAGGTTGTAAGTGTAGGAGTTTAGTCTCCAAAAAAGCCGTGCAGGGACTACACCATAAAATAAGTGCTGAATCCGGGCTGACATAATTTTGCAGTTTCTTTTTGGCATTTTGAATTCCCTTAGCTCAAACCAAGAGATTAGACAACAGTGTTCAAATCGACCACAAATGTAGCTGGATTTCTCTTGAACCAAAGCAACTTCCAGTCTTAAAGTTAAGCCAATGTAGATACCTAAAATTATTTTTAAAGTTGTGACAGTTCCTTAGATAAAAATCTGAGACTGGGGTGTTTTTCAACCACCAGGGGGAGACACTTTGTATTGTTAGACACCTGCATCTGACTTACGATTATTTAACTGCAGCTATTCTACTTACTGCACTTGGACTTGTCAAAGGCTGTATTTGGCAATGCTAGTTTGATAAATGTATGAAATATATTTGTAAAAAACACAATTTTACACTTTTGTAGTAAAATAAAGACATTCAAGGGAAAGAGATATGGCTTGTTGTAATTTTGTTTTTGGACAGAGCCAGGCAAATACTTTCCATTGTAACCGCAGGCTTTACACTCACCTAAGCTAATTCCTGCTAGCTTTAGCTTTGAGAAAAAGAGTAAAAGACAATATTAATCTTGGAAATAAGTATTTCCTAAAATGGCAAATGAACCTTAATCATCTGTCCTTACCTTGACTCTACCTATAGCATTAACACATTTCTAACTTTAACCCTAAAAGAAAAACTTGCCCATCAAACAGCCCGGGGACAAAGCGAAGACCAGAAATAGTCCTCACAAAGAGAGACCACAAACAGCGGTGGAACTGCCCTATCCTCAGAGACAAAGCACTTCTTCACAGTAAACTAAAGAATCATCCTGAAGTTAAATTAAACTCCATTTCAACCCTAAAACAGCCCCTCCATTGAAATTGTGGATGAGACAAAAATGTCCAGGTTTCAGACATGTGTCTGCTCAAGGTCAAAAACTCATTCTAGTCCTCACAAAAATAGAAATACATGCAGCCATATGGGCGTCCATCATGATTCTGCTGTATTGTGGCTTTCCAGTTATAACCTGGTGAATTACACAGTATAGGAAGAGTCATCATTAAAGATGGAAGCAGACACTCAGACTGTCACTCCCAGAGCAAACATGAAAAGCAGAGTTTGTTACTGTTAGGAAGTGGAAATATTTACAAGTCAATGTTTACACGAAACAGAAAAAAAAAGTTGTACAGTGCTGAAATTTACATATACGTGTATATATAACACTATTCTACAATCATCTTCAGTAAAAATGACCGTAGCAGTGAGTGTCAGTAGACCACATATAAAAACCAAACCAACAATGTCACCTAAAAAACTGTGTTCAGCTAAAGCCTGATATTCCTTTTCCTCTGCACTGTACTACAAGCCAAAGACTATCGGAAGTGATTTTAATTAGATCCATTTGGGAAAAAAAACCTGGAAATATTATTTAAAGAAAACCTCCCAATGACTTTTCTATTCAAGGGAAAACAGTTTGAAATGTTGCAGTACCTTGATGACTAGTTACTTGCAATTACAAAAACTTAACCACTATTTTTAAAGTGCAGATAAAGTAACATATTATTTTATTTTCAATAAATGTAACATGATATAACAAAGTATCTTTCAGGGTGACTTGTAAATCCTCAAAAGACTGGATTTATGTCCATGCTGATGACAGTAAAGAAATGAAAACAGTTTAAAGCCATTTTTATCTGCTTAACCTTGTTCATAGTTACCAGTGAGGCTTTGTAGTGCAGTGTAGACTTCCATCATTGTCCAAAGAACACATTAGTGAACCAAACTGTTGTACCAGATGGCATGTCACCATGTTTCCATGAACAGAAACAATCCTGTAGCTGTAAATACTAACTACGAGACAACGTACAATTCCTCTTCTGCAAGCAGTCTCACAACATCCTCTTGTTTGAGTAGTGTTTGTTAAATAACTTGGTTGTTTCCAGAGGTTACTGAGTTTTATTAAAACTGAACTTTCTAAAGACATAAGTGTAGTGATGGCCATTTTGATTATAAGATACATGTGTGTCAAAGTATTTTGTAGAAAGATTGACAGGCAAAGACTAGGTTCAGAAAACTCCAAACAGAACTAGTTTTCTCCCTAATCGTATCTGACAAACACAGACTAATTTAATTTTTAATTTTTTAAATCATCCTTGTTATTTTTCTCACATCGTATGCCTTAAAATCAGCCAGATACATCCTGTCTCAAGTTAAACAAACCCAAATGATGTGATTTCTAGTCTGATGACAGACAGAATGTTTTACTGTATCTGAGCAAAGTTTTCAGGGACACAAACCTCTCATTTAGCTCTGTAATTAAGGACTTAATGGCTTCCTGTGACACATGACCATGCAGCCTCCATTTTTAGGAAGGAATCTGGGCGAGGGGATTTACTGACGAGGCTTTCAGCTCATTTTTCAGTTTGACATGCCATTGTGTCTCCTGTCAAGTTATGGCCTCTGAGCAAATGTTTTGGTGTTGTTAAATGTCTACATATAACAATTATGTTGTATTGTTTGACTGTGTTGTGTGATGATGATTTACTGTGACTTCAACCTGCATATTTCTGGTTTTCTCCCTTCTTTAGACACCAAACTGTGACACAATGAAAGTGGCTGTTATTTTCGTTCTGCTCTTTGCCACAGTTCTCTGCCGACCGGTGAGTTTTTCTCAAGTCAAAACATCTAGATCAATTTGAGTTGGAAAAGTATTTTGATCCAATATGACATTATCTATTAAAGTCAGTTGTGTATATTTATACAGATAAAACAATCAGATGTGATCAGGTATTTCCTTTGGCTCCAGTTTTAAAATATCTATTTTTGTCTTTTCAGGCAAGAAAAGAAAGCAGTTCAGAGAGCTCAGAGGAAGTGGTGAGTATCTGGTAAAAAGATAGAGGAGCGATATTTAGCGAGACATCAACACTGACTGACTTTCTCCACTACAGGTGAGACGACCAGCCGCTCAACCCAGTAGGAAACAAGCAGTACTGGTTCCACAGGCCCGTCCAGTACAGGTAAAATACTCCTTCACCATTTATTTTAAATCTGATTTCTATCAAAACAACTAATCCTGACAGTTCATCTCCCAATTCATGCTTCATCTGTATATTTTCTCTTCCTCTCTTCTCACTTTATCAGTTAGCCACTTTGTCCTACAATCAATTTACTAAAGGCTGAGGATATTTCTGCTCCATTGGCTACCAAAAGAACCAGTATTTCCATCATTGATAGATTTGTGTTGACACAAATCCAACTTAACCAAGTGGTGCCCATATAGGGTGCACCTTGGCTTGGCTGGCCCAACTTGGTAGCCTACTCTGGCCCAGCAAATTTTGTGTCTTGAAGGCCCAAAAACATAGCTTATGTTCTTCAAGGGCTCCAATCAAACCCAATTTAGACACATCAACCCATCCATGAACATTTTCCTTGGTGGGCCCATCACTAACTTAAAAGTGGAAGCCCTCTGAACCTGTTTCACTTCCTCTAAAATGGAGTACCTTTTTTTTTTTTTAAATGTTGTATCTCTCTGATGTTTCAGAATGTCGTTGCGCCAGCGGCTGCCAGCTCAGATGAGAGCACAGACGGTTCAGATGAAGACGAGGTGAGAAATGTTAAATCAAGAGAGTTCTACAAAATCAGTCATGATTTCTTGCGCTACACCTTTGTCTATTGAATTTTGTTGAGAAACTACAGTTTTTACAGGTTAATTTTTGTTTTAATGATTTAGCAGCAGGCAGAGGCTCTAGTCGAGGTGAAATCTGACAGCTCGGCCACGGCTTCAACAGATACAGCCTCTGTGAACAGCAAGGACAGTGAAGACGATGACGATGACGAAACAGAGGAAAGTGTGAGTAAAAATACATGTAGGAGATGAAGTCCATGACTGTCTCAAACCAGATCCATATATTTTCACTCTCTAACGACTCAACTCCCTCCTCTGTATTTCCAGGAAACCGAAGAAGACGAGGATGAGTCTGACAGCTCAGAGTCTGGAGAGTCTTCCACCGCTGTTCCTTCCACCTTTACCCCTGTGATCGTCACAGAGGAGCCCGTTCCTGAAACCACTGAGGCACCGATCGCGCCTACCATCGTCACAGACGAGGAAGCATCCCGTGGCGACAGCTTCGGAAGATACCCCAGTGACTACAAGTCCATTATGTATGTGGAGGACAAATCCTACCAAAAGGTTCCTGGTCCCTACAAGTCCTACGAGTTTGTCGACACCGGAAAGAAGACGGCCTACGATATGACAGAGGGCAATGACGTGGAGAAGTCCCTGCAGGTGTACAAGGTATGAGCTCCTGAGAGTGTTGGTACTGTACAGCCCACAAAAGATCCAAGCCGACCAACCTAATCCTCATGTCTTTGACACCCCCTTTAGGCTATTCACGTCCACGCTGATCTCTTGGAGGAGGACACAAGCACCCCTGAGGTAGAGAGCCAGGGCCTGGATGCATCCTCTGGTACCTCTCAGGACCAGAATGTCAACGACCGCCAGGCAGCCCTCCCAGAGGAGGCTAGTGCCAGCGACGCCACCACCAGCGAGAGCTCCAGCACCCCAGAAGAGGAGGACGAGAGCGTCAGCACGGCCAGTGCCAGCGAGGAGTCAGAGGATGAGGAGAGCCAGAGCAGCGAGGAGGCCACTGCCACACCTGGAGCTGCTGACAGCGACTCGGATGAGAGTGAGAGCACTGAGAGTGACTCGGATGAAGATGGGGCAGTACCTGACATCACCACTGACGTGCCAGTGGTCATCACTGCCAAATAAACCCCACCCATTCATGGAGCGGTTGGTGGTGTCTTTATAGTTTCTCATACAGAGCGCATGCTGCATCCAGAAGCAAAAAACAAACCCTTCCAAAGACACTTTTCACTGCATGGCAAAACAAGGACAATCTAGTTAAGTCTTATTGATTGGCGTGTATTCAGACCAAATTTCTGTGACTGTCTAGGAATGTTTTTGGAAACAGAATTTTTGTTCACCTCGGTTATATATAAATGTATTCATCCTACAACCCATGGGCCCGTTGTCCTGGTAGTTTCCTTTTTTTTGACCCTGCGGTGTAATGGACGACTGCTACCTGCAACAGGAGGACAATTGACCTCAAAACCTTTTCCCACTCCCCTCACCAATCTGTTACTGCAATGTAGAAGGTCAAAACTGAATAAAAAAAAAAACGAATAAACAATGTTGAGCCGTTAAATCTACACCAGCACAACACTGCCTTCAATCATGAATTTATAACTGCAATGCAAACCTTTAACATAAAATAGCGCAACATTTAAAATAATTTCAATCATACTACCATTGTAACTTCATTAAGCCACACCTTTGCTGCATGTGTGGCTTAGCTTCATTGCTCACTAGTAACAAATCTGCTGGTCGAGTTAAAAGGATGCTGACAAACAAAACCCTGCACAGGGTTCATTTAGATTTAGTTGCAGAACACGCACTACACAGTTCTGTTCATTTGCACAGTTTGTACCTACACTACATGTTGTTTGTCCCATGTTGTTTACTGTAATGTATCATATTGTAACATTCCCTAAATATGAATAAAGTTCTTTTTCATATAAAGAGATGCTGATGTGTTTTAAGGAGTAGGGATATGTAAAGCTAAGATTATAGATGTAGCACAGGCTTGAAAAATGCAAGAGCTCAAAATGAATTAAAGTGGAGAATAATCTGGATTGTATATTACGGAAGTTTGTTTGCCACATTGAGAGTGAAGTTCAATATTTTGGAAAGCCCTTACATAATTTTGATTAGGAGATCTATACCAGTGTTTCCCCTACCATATTCATTTTTGGGCCTTTATTGTAGAGAGGGGATAGAGTCGGAAATCAGGGAAAGAAGTCATTTAAGGACACCTTTCCGATAGAAAAGGACAGTAGTCATTAAAAGTAACACATGAACACAGATTCCTTCAAGTGTTTGTGTCGGCTTGTCCCCACCCTCACAATGCTGTAAACCTAGGGGAAACACTGAATACCAGAGTCTAGTCTGGTCTATGTGGGAATATTTGAAACAAGGGGGCAATAAGTTAAAAATGAAGACAGTTAACAAAAAGCATCACAACATCTCTATAGTTCACAAACTAACCATGTTTTACAAAGGCAAAATACAGCGCAACTCCTATGCAAGCCCTCATCACATGCTCCCGGACTTAATGCTCAGCTAGGCCAATGCTAAAGCTAGAGATCTGTACTTGACACAGACGTGAGACTGATCAGATCATTTTCTGTCATATTCTGAGAGAGAAATGCCCTGCTGTCCGAAAGAGCAACAAGCAATAACCACTGACTCTAGTCCATGACATTAATGCAACAACACACTGATGGACTAACAGACACAATCAGCATTGATTTTAGGCAGAGCTGAATTGTTCAGATAATAAGGAAGTTTTAGCCAAACATGATGAACATTTATGTAACAGTTGAAAACTATTAGTGTAAAAAAGTACAGTATTTTAACAGTGGAGAAAACTGACATATTTGGGTTTGATATGTTAAACACTAAAGTATTTGTCAGCCTTATTAAAATATGGTCAATTCCAGTATAGTACATATAGTTGGTGTCATTACATCTCATAAGTATTCCAGATGATCTTGAATGCATGCAAAAGTCAGCCTCCTATTTGCTAATTTAAGCAAGACAAGGGCTACTCTTAATGATACAGAGAGAGAACGAGATGTGTCACTCCCTCTTTATCTTTGAACTAAACTGTAAAACAATCAATGCCACAATATATAACCAAGGGCTGGTAACAAACAATATACCAGTTACAGGCTGGATCAAGCAAAACAAGGACACAATATCACTGTATGTAATATTTAGAGTATAATTGTTATTTTGACATTCAAAGAATTGTCAAGTAAAAATACCTGTTTCTATTAAAGTAACCCAACGCTGACCCAAAGCTTCCCTTTGCACCTGAATCTTTTAAGAAAAAGTATGGTTGTAAACCTGCAGAAATATGTAAGGGACCCACATTGTGAGAGTGATCATTTCAAAAGTCCTGCATTATAGCACTTAGTTGATGTCTCGACTTCATCTTGTCATCTGGTAATGTCCTCCAAACTGCAAGACGCTGTAGAGACATAAACATAGATGCAGTTGTGACTGATTACAGCCTTCAAATCATCAGTGCCCCCAAACTGCAGCAGTGAAGCCCCTCAGGTAAAAGCATGAGACAGGTTCAAATATGTTTAGACTTGTGTATAGCATTTTAGATGCATGCATCTCTGAACTACATTCTGAACAGTGTCCATTTTATTTCTAATCACATATTTGTCTGTCTCTTTGTAGGATTTTTTTATCGTACAAGTAAAATGGACTTTTTAAAACGTTGCACACATTAAATTACGTTTTGTGAGCTATACGATTTTGAATTGTAAGAACCTTAGAATGTAAAAATCCTGGATTCTTGTCTTTTCAACTTTCCAGTAATATAAGTGATTTATGTTAAGTTGTGTGCAGACAGGCGGCTTGATTTATTATCCATCATGAAAAATAAAGACAGACTGTAAATGACACTGACAGCATAACTTTAGGGCTCAAACATAGACAACATTAGTTTGCAAAAAGACCCTCAGCGCGTTGCAAAGCAATGAAGATTATGATAAATTCATGGAGAGTAAAGTATGTGTGCATGTTTATTACTGGAAATAAAGCGATCCAGGGCACACATTTTTTTTAATTGTCTTGAAATCATAAAAAATCACACAAATTTGTTTTAATTTCATGGTTTCTCTTCAGATTTCCAATAATATTTCAAATAAAAAACAGCAGTACCCTTGAAAAGGGTCTTTGGGGGTACCCTTAGTTGTAAGATTTACATTATGTCAGTCTGTGTTGTCTGATACTTTGACTTCATGTCAGATCAGCTGCAGGAGCTACTGAGTTTTTTTATTGTCTTTTTTGGGGGTCAAAATAATCTTAAAACCACACACTATTGCTACAGAAAAAGAGAGTTATCCCTGGTTGAAATACACTTAACTAACCACGTGCACTTATCACAATCTATACCATAAATTACCAATGAACATACATCATACAAATAGTAAACAAACACACCCATAGTCACACTCTCAGTGCAGGACAAGCCTCTGTACATTCAAAACATCTTAAACAAAAAATAATAATACAACGGTTGGAATTCAAAAACATTATAAGAAGAAGATTCATCTTATGTCATTATGGAAACAGACCAACTTCATGCAGCACAGCACATTTGCTTGCTAGCTATCCAGTCAACATTAGCCTGCGTCACAAAGCACACAACAAACAAGAGCTTACATTCAACAAATGAAGTTCTCTTACGTTATCAACGCAGCTTGTTCACACAGTCCTCTTCTTCTTTCATCAAAGCATAGGAAACTTCACTGTTGGAATAAATTTCCATCACCCACATCATCCACTTTCCTGTAAATAATAGCCGTAATTCACTGTAATCTTATAATTTGCTTTAGAACAGGAAAACACACAAACTAACTTTATTTCATAGAGTGAGTCCATCCGAAACTCGTAGTTACTGATAGCTGAGGATCTGCTAGAGGTAAACATGTGCTAATGTTGACCAACACATACAACTGAGAAGAACCAACCAACCAATCAAATCGCCGCAAATGGTCATCTTGAATGACGTCACAGGGACGTCTTTGGAAAAATTAAAAACATAGTTGTTGTTTTTTCTAACATGATGAAAAAAGTCAGTTTGTTATGTATTTATGTATTTATGGAGTTGTTTTATTTCGATAAATATTATTTGTCACAAAATAACTTTGTATATGGGGGCGGAGCCTTTTACTGAGCTCCGCCCACCTGCCGCGTCGATTTAACGTCAACGGGATTAATAACCTAAAATTAACATAGACATACAATTACAGTCACTGTTATTCTGCAAGAGGACATTTGAACTCGGTCAGTCTGTGGTGTAACCAAACACAACATTTATAAAGTTTGTAATATTATTCACTTCACATCAAAACAAACAATATGCGAGTTTAGCTAGCTTGTTTGGCAGTGAGGCTAACGAGATTAGCTCACGTGCTGTTACTGTATGCTAGCAGTAATGGAGGAAGAAGATGAAATGTCAACAAACCAACAAAATAAACCGTGAAAAATCATGGATACGAAACACTTAATCTTCATTAAGGTAAGAGGAAAGGACTCTAGCGTGAAATAAACAAGTCAGTTAATTTATGTTAGTCTGCTTGTGTCTGTTTGTGTGTTATAATGTCGTTAAAAAAATCAAGATGTGCTGTGTATTTATGTTTTTATGTATTTATGTATTTCTGGTGTTTATATTGACTGGAAGTTACCTACATTTTCTGCCTACTAAACTTTTTTTTAAGCAAACAAAACAGTAACTTTTCAGACTGACAGGACATATGTTTTCAATAAGAGTCACTACTTTACTTACAACTAAAACATGAGCATGCTACTGTTTTTATTTAGATACCTATAGTGTGCCATGATGATGTGACGCTGTGACATTTAACAGTGCAGTATAATCTGTCTCTTGCAATTTGTGCTCACTTGTTGCAATGAAGTTAAGAACAGTGTGAAACATAAGAAAGAGAAATTAGAGAAGGACTACATGCAAGAAAAACTGAAGAATATTACAAACGAAGTTAGACATTTTAACTTAGTATGAGAAAGGAGAAGTAGCCTACAACTTAGAATTTAAGACATTTTGAATATTTTGCAAGTTAGTCACTTGTAACATACTTAAACAACATCAGAGCAGTTTCTGAAAAAAGTTTGAACTGAGGCAGCCTCCTACAGTATAAGACTAAAAAAACATTATGTTATAGTTAATATAAGAACAAATACGCCAAACAATGAAAAGCACGTACACAAAATTGTGCAGCATTGCAGATCATCTCTTGCTGCCTGAGCTTTTTGAAAAGCACTGAATCTGAAGAGGATTTTAGGTATCGACAGACAGCCCTTAACCTTCAGGGGTTGGCTCTGAATCATACTTGACAGCTTAACCAGCATTGGAATTTTGCCTGAGCTTTGCTTCTGATGATTAATATAATAATACCATAATTGGTTAATTCTGTTTACTATATTTATCCATGAGTCACAGTGGGTGCTGTGTAATTCTGCAGCAGGATATGAGGCATGAACACCAATAAATCTGGTCTTTAAGTACTCATTTCGAAGTTTCAAACTGTCAAGAATAAAACAAATAAAACAAGATTTAAGTCTTTAATGGGCCTACCACAGCATGTCTTTTTCTAGCATTATCCTAAGGGGGTAGAAAGTCTGCAAGTTAACCCTAATAACGCTTCAAGATGAAAAGGCCCTTTTTTCCCCAGAGTGTCCTCAAATGTTTCATCTCTCTTAAATCTTAAATGGAAAGGTTATGTATTATTTTAGAGATTATGGTTTTATAGGATTAATCAAACAATGCTCACATGTGGCAGCCTGCAGGAGGTTTGTTTTTAGAGGTTAGAGTACCTCTGGGAATTAAAAGTTATCATGGTGTCACTGAATAAATATCTCTGGGGAGATGACATCTTTCAAGGAAAAATAATGTAGTGTACTTATAAGTAAGGTATAAACGTACCAACTTTTAAAAAAAGGGTTTTAGTTAGAATAAATAAAATTCTTTCAATGTGAGTATGTAGTGTTTATTTCTGGCCTATTTTGCATGCCACTTAAATGTATGATTACATCTTTACCTCCATATGTGATGGTGGAACATGTCATTTAAAAACCACAGGCTTTCATCAGCTGCAATAACAGACTTCACTAGTCGTGTTTCAGGCTATCCACCAGATGTTGGGACCAGGCTGTGAGGATTTATTCCCATCCAGAAACAAGGGCATCAGTGAGGATGAATTATTTCGATGACATGGCATCCCTCACTGCAGTTCTCTCCAGTTCCTGTTAAAGGTGTCTGATGGATTAAGGTAAGGGCTTTTTGCAGTTCACTAAACTTATTTCACACCAAACTGAGACAACTCTTTCCTTGTGGACCTGGGTTTGAACATTGAAGCATTATCAGGTTATGTAAGGATATAACAGGTCCAAACATTAACCAAAAACTTATTTGAATTCCAAAGGCCCACATTGCATGCAATACATGACCCTCCCCACTAGATGGTGCTGAGTCATTACATTGATCATTTAAATGAGCCTCCAGTGCATTTTGGCGAAAGAGAATGATGTGAAGCAGTAATCAGAGACAGTGTTTGGCGTTTGAGCAATCTAAAAAGTAACTTTTCAGACTGGAAGGACCTAGGTTTTCAATAAGAGTCACTACTTTACTTAAAAATATAACAGGACCATGATACTTTTTTTATTTTGGATACCTATAGACATAGTGAGCCAATCAAAAGCCAACAATCTGTCTCTTGCATGTTTCGCTCGCTTGCTGCAATGAAGTTAAGAATTTGTAATTCCAAATCTCAAATTTGTGATAAATATGACTTCTCCTCTCTACAAAAGAGACCAACCTGGTGTGACACAGCAGTGTGTTTGTTTTGACTGAAAGAAAGATGCATGTTTTTTAACCTTTTTTTTTTTTTAAACCTCAGCTGTGTGCAGGGTATTTACATTTTTGCACATCTTCTATTTCAATCTATATTTGTGGCAATGCAAGGTTAGTAACTGTAATACGATGACAGTGATAAACTTTGTTTTAGAACTGTTCATTCACCAAACATCAGATCGGCAGATGAGTTGGGAGGTTTTATTAATTCTGTTAAGGCAGCTAAAGACAATTCCCTAGTAATGTTAACTGTCAATGACAAAAAGCAAAAAAACAGAATCAAGCTCTGTAGCAAAGTCAACATTATGTCAAAATAATCCCACATTAATTTCAACTTTAACCTCAATGACTCTACACTGTGCACGTGCTTTATCACCTTCCAGTTTAGCATTGCTTGTCTTTAGCATGTTCAGCCTGTGTTCACGCTGTCTCAATGACTTAATCACTAGTTTCTTCCTTCTTTGTGACTTTTCAGTGATCCAAAAACTGTCATCAATTCTTCCTGCCAGTCATCTGACATGTTGGTTTACTCTACTGTTGCTCTAATGTCATAAAGTTTCACTGTGGTTCACACTTTAAAATTAACTAGGACGAAGAAGTACAGTTTATAGCTGATGTTCTTTGTAGGTCACATAGAAGCATTAGTGTTAAAATTGACTGTTTCGTTACCAGTGAAACTCTCGTTCATTAGGTTTTACTTGATTTAACACATGTTTTTCCACCTTTTTTTTTACCTTCACGAACATAGTTACAAGTATTAATCCTCAATATTATTCATATCAATGGTGACTTTTCTTAAGTTTTATCCTTGTTTTATTCCTCTAAAGCTTTTTAAACATCTGGCTTGGGACCAATATGGAGTCACTTAATCATGGGGGATTACTAAAGGGGGTCTATTTGTGTTTGTAAATGTTCTTCTTTATGACATTATATTAAAATGTATAATTTTTTCCAGCTTCCTTCATGCTCTAAAAAGGGCTCAAAACCCCTAATATTCTAATCATCACCAGTTTTCACTGTAGAAAAGGATTTAACAAACCAGTGAATTTCATATAAGATACTTTATTTTTCTACTGAAGAAAAGGCAGTGGTGAAATAATCAACACATTCAATTACACTTCAAATCCAGTTTAACATCATGAAGCCCAACACTTGTTAAACCAAACACAAACAAACAACACGAAGATTCTGCCCTCTTAACCATATTTAATTTTAGAAAAGAAGAATTCACTGCCCATAATTAAAACAACCCACTGTGGTAATAACTCAGCCATTTCTTACTCAGCACGTACTGACAAAAGACAAGAGCTGACAAGACAAACAGGACACACCCTTTCAAGTCTGCGCACACACTTCAGGTGCCACAATAGAGGAATTATTCATACATTTTTTTTTTAAAAAGGATAAATACTTCAAAGAGCACATCTATGTAAAACCACTGGACTTGGCACACTGGAAGAAATCCACCAAAGTGTCCTGCTTGTCCTATCCTGAATCCTTTGAGATAAACATGATAAAGAATTCTGATTGGTCTGTCACAACTTGCTCTGTATCATTAATATTTGATGGCTAGAACACTTCATGTAACTATCAGGGGAGAAATACCCATCATTATACTTCTAATAATACAGCTGAATACATACTTGAAGTAAAATTATAATATAACAACATTCATAGGAAAACATAGTTTTTGATAATGCACTTCATATCGGACATTTAAAAACTGAAAATCTTCCACTTTAAAACTTCAACATACCCAACAGTTGCATCACTAAAACTCTTAACCTTTAAAAACTGCCAATTGAAAAAAACATCTGCTTTAGAGTCCCCATGAAAAGGCTAGGATATGGATTGACGTTTACTAAAAATTTCGGTTCGGTACGGTTCCAAGTTTTGAAGCTTCGATTCATTTTCGGTACAGCCAAGAGACCTGATGCAACACTTTTTTTTTTCTTTGTTAGGAACATTTAGAATTTCCCTTTTACACATTGGGCTAAGTGCAGCATCGACAGTACAGATTTGTATACCTGCTCAGGTTACTTTTTAATAACATTTTAAATTAAACATTGTAAAAAAAACTAAAAATAAAAAAAAAACCTATGCTGCGTCCTTCAACCAAAACAGTCTCCAATAAATAAAAGATATGAATGAAATAAAATATTTTAGAATGAAATGAAGTAATTAATATAGCCTATATGTAAAAATGTTTATTTTAAATTACAGTGACACCTTTTAGTTTATTAAGCCAACAGTTTTTTGAATGCCCTTTGAGCACATAATAAACCGAATCACATCTGGGACTGTCGATATAAGAACTTCAATAGCATTTGTTGTGGCTTTGGCCCGTTCAGAATTACTAGCAAAAGGTTTTCTGTTGGGGAGGGAGGGTGTTCATTCTATCATGCTGCAGGTTATGCTCCCACACAGACGCGTCTCCCCTTTCACGCAGCAGCGCTGTTGGAGCGGGATCATCGCTGAAAATGAAAACGAAACTTAAGAGTTAGTCCGTAAAAAGAACTCCATCCTGATTATATGCAACTGTCCAAACCGACAGGGCTCGAGGAACTAGTAATCTGCACAATTTGCACAGTATATGTTTGAACTTTTTTACAAGTTACTAACTAAAAGTTGTGTCCCATATCTGTGGCCGCAGCCTTCCTTCACACTGAGGTGTGCTTCCACTTTACGGTCCGTGTGGGAACACAGATTAAAGAACTTCTGTTCCGCGTGTACTGAAACGGTCCGGTCCGAGTACGTGTACCTTTACACCCCTAGCGTTTACAGTAGCCAAT
This sequence comes from Labrus mixtus, assembly GCF_963584025.1. Taxonomy (NCBI): domain Eukaryota; kingdom Metazoa; phylum Chordata; class Actinopteri; order Labriformes; family Labridae; genus Labrus; species Labrus mixtus. Next base: position 21,074,981 of record NC_083628.1, read on the forward strand.
AGGGCAGAAATTTAAAACATCCAAACTCAAAATACCATTATCTTACCATAATCCTAGAATGTTTTTTTCTTTCAAAATTGCCTTGATCACTATTTGTACTTATATATTAACCAGTTAACCATTTGCTTCCTAAAATTATAAGACCCATTGTATTCAACTCTTTCAACTGGACCTAAGAGTCTCCTCTGTTGTCTGTAATGGGAGCTGCTGTTGGACTCCCCTGTGTCACATTCTGGGTCACACTGATGGGTGACGTGACCATGACAGGTGTGGTTGGTGTGGTTGCCGGGGGCGACGCAGTTGGCTGATGTGTAGTTACTGTCACCGGTCCAGGGGAGAGGGTGCTCTTGTCTTGGGTAGTGATAGTTGACATGGTGGTAGTGGTGGTCATGACCGGTGTGGTCAGATCAGGGATTAGAACTTCCTCAGATGAATCTTCAGAGGATTCACTAGATTCCTCAGAGTGGTCTGAGGAAGAGCCCTCTTCGCTGGAAGTTTGATTACACCACCAATTCCACCACTTAACCCATCCTTGTTTCCGATACTTGTTACCGTTATCTCGGATGTCACCCTTATGACCCCAACGGCCACGAAACTGTGGAGAGAATACATCAAACTGTTAAACAAGTACCATCATTTTATTTCTGATTTTCAAGTACCAATATCCCTTTATATCTTTGTAATATCAGACACTTCTGTGTCACTAAATGATGTATTGGTCCATTTTAAAATGCTGGATTTGTCTCGGTTCTCCAGTCTCTCTCCTCTTGGACATGCTCTGGTTCAGGGTTGTATTAACCCCCGCCAAAACCGGTCTGATACAGAAGATATCTGGTCCAGTCAGATCTAGGAACGAAGGTAAAAGCTCCACTGACTCTCAGAGTGTCATTTTGGACTTCCGAAAACAAATAGCATAGGGGGAGGGATTTTTGTTACAGATCTTGTAGAAATCGAACTATTTTGATACCTTTTTCAATACCACCACAAAAAAACACAAGTCTTCGCCACCCAATATTAGGCAATTTCTTGATTTCATAACCAAGAAATGCAGTTAACGTCTGCACTCTGCACATTATTTCAATGTTTTGAATTAAATTGTCGCCAACTTATTTGTGCAATTTAGACTATCTCTCTCTCTCTCTCTCTCCTTCACTCCAGCTTTTGGTTAGAATATTACTTATGAGCTTTGATTATTATTTTATTTTAGATTCATTATTGGGCAATGGCGCCTATATGCCTTTATTCCAGAAGGCAGTGGATAAGAGTAGGAAATCTGGCAGAGAGATCGGGGGACGATGTATAGGAAAGAAGCCAAAGAACCCAGACTGCTGTACAAGGGGCTCGACCTTACCACTAGGTCACAGGCGCCCCTAACTGTTGTTATTTTAAAGCTTCAGTACTTCTCAATAGCTTTTGTCATTTAAAATAACAGATTCAATTATTTAAAACATGTGGATTTGAAAAGTATTGAAAAAGACCACCTCTGTTTTTGATTCTGTTTACAGTATAAAAATTAACAGTGAAACAGTAAGTCTTGATGCTTTCGATGTCTTGTGTGAAGCACTTTGAATTAAATAGTTATCCCCTGCACGTTGACTTTAACCCTTGCGTTACTGAATGGATCTTTTCATTGCCCTGTTTATTGTATACACCTACAGTACATGCTACTTTTGATTTTCAGTCAACAATTCTCAAAATTTCAGAAAGATGAAAATCCAGCATAAACACAAAATTGTGTAAATATCTACACTGATATATGAAAGAGAAAATTCAAGACTGGACATCTGATAATTCAATTAACTTTACAAAAACTGCAGTTTAAACAAGAGAAGGATTGAAAACCTTCAGTGTGGAGAATGACGGCCACAAAACACAACATGAATAAAGTGAGTTACAGTCATTGAGAGAAAGAACAAACAGTGATGAGGGAAGAGCTTTGTGGTTAGCTTACCGGCTTAGCAGAGGCTGTTGTAAGAAGGACGATGACGACGGCGATTGCAAGAAGCTTCATCTCTGATTGGGTCCTGTCTGCGAAGGAGGGAAACCACAAACAAAAACATAGTCACTTGCGCACAAGTAACAATACACTGTCACGTCCTAAATGTAAGAATAGTATTTAAGAGCGGAAAATTGCAACACTCTCAACAACGATCACATATTTAAAATAAAAACATGAATGTTTTCGATTGGAGATAAAAGAGATACGATATATGCACATGAAGAGAAGTTGTTCAGAATCACAAACTTTTTAATTGATTTTTAATAAATGTAAAACTCACCACTAGTTTTTCGTAGCACGTCTCTTAAATCCTGTATGAAGTCAATGGGATGCTGTGTAGCTGCAATCACTCTCTGATTCAGTGCAGGAAGATGTCTGACTCCTCTGCAGGACTGGCTGCTGCTAATATATGCTGCCCCGACAAAGAAGGTGGGCAGAGCAGGGCTGTGCCAGGGGAGAGGATTGGGCAAGCCTGGGGCTGAAGTCGAAGGGAGGGGTAGAAGTGGAAGGTTACCACACACTCACACATGACCCAAATGTTTAATCAGTAGTTTATTTTGTTTTGTGAGTTACATACTATAAGTGTTGGTAAAAGTAAATTTTTAAATGCTCTTATTGTTTAAAATTGGACTCTTCTATGACGTCAAAATAATATTCCTTCATCGGATACAACATATTTTTAACACGGACAGAAGATAGATGTTGATTAAAGCTGCAAGGAGGAACTTTCTTTTTGTGTCCCTGTGGAGAAAGCGGTACCTCTTACCTCTATGTTGTTCTTCTCCAGTACATTTTTAAGAAAAGCTTTCTCACAATCTCCTCATTCTGTCTTTAAACTGTCTAATCTATCTTACTGTGTATCTTTGCCAAGGAAAATGTAAACAAAATCTGTTTCTGCAAACATGGTCTGAGGCACAGTGTGGCAGGAGTGACAGAAATGACAAATAATAAAAAATAGAAATAGTCAGTCTTGTTGCTGATCGCTTGTTTTGCTTTTGTTGGTCATATAGCAACGTCAGTATTACCTTAAGTGAGTTTCATAACCAGCTAAAAACGCTTCACTGAAGCTTTAAGTTCATTATAGTTTATGGTGTGTTTCACATGATCACAAGTGTGTCATTTGCATACGTATGTTCACAAGAGAAAAGAGGGATTGGCTTTAAGAATAATTTTTGGAGACAGTTTGAAGAAATACCATCTGAAATTGGGTGCACAAAATTAAAATTGTCTTCAACCCCTCGACATTCAGCTTTCCATGTTTATTTCATTTCACTTGGGAGTAATAAACATTTTCAGCACTACCATCCAATTGAAAATGTATATTCATTCTGATAGTTGAGACTTCCCACGACAGTAAATACACGTTACTAATGCTGGGAATCTCTGGGTGTCTCACGATTGGATTTGATTACAATTCTGGGGGTCACGCCTCGATTTAGAATCTATTTCAATGTTTCAATTCCGCTCTGAACATCTGTAAGCCCGCCTACCCATATCCTTGCGACATGATTGACTGTTCGTCGTCTTTTTCTTCTCTTTAATATCGGGTGGCAACTAGTGTTCAAGGCACATTCGCACCCTTTTCCCAGTGATGGGATGGTGTAATTACAGGTTTAAATCTATCGAACATTTTCAATATTTATATTGACAAAAATGATATCGCGATTTTATTGCCCAGGCCTATATCATTCAACAGGATGAGTAATTTTGAAACCCTGAGGCTTCTGCTGGAGCAATGTATTCTGCGTGCTCATTTGGTGTTTCTTAATCGAAGAGTGTTTTTCCATGATGTGGCAACTTTCCTCTCAGCAGCGTGAGTTGTACATCTGGATTTAACCAGTGTTCAGTGACTATGCAGGATGTTGTATGGGGCCCTTTCTGGAGATGGAGAGGTCCTATTTAAGATATTTACCCTTTCAAATGTGCATATACTAATTATTTTTCAAACTATTGTCAAATAATTGTCAAATAAAACTGTCTATCAGATCTTGCCCTGCAGAAAGTTGGCTCTCGTAGGTAATTCTGTGTTGGAGCCTGAACAGAAATCAAAGATTTGGACAGGAGGTGAAAGAGAAATGCCAAATGGAAACGGTAGTCTGAATGAGGCGATGGAGAAATGAGCCATGTATAGACTCTTTAGTGTTGAGCAGTCAGTGGAATGTAACAGGAGAGTCAGAGTGAAATAGCACTTTGATCAGACCTGTGTCTGTCACACCACTGTGTTACCTCATCACTCTGAAACCTTTCCTCTCCTCTCAGCCTCTCTCTTTTTTGTGTGAAAGTCCCTCAATCACATTAGGATTAATCATTAATGGAACATATCATCAAGCAGCTTCAATGTGTTCTTTTTAATATATAGATCATTATAACAAACCATTCAGAACAAGTTTGACCTGACCTAGGACTACATGTTGATCTGACAAAGGAACAATGGTTTCCTATTAGAGGCGGGGAAAAAAGATTGATTTATGTTAAAATCGAGATTCTTCTCTTCTAAGATTTAAAATCGATTCATAACTTCTAAAAAAACAATTTATTTATTTATTTATACATTTCTTTTTTTTTATTGGCTAATCAGTCACTCCCTGCTAAGTGCTAATGCTAGCTCTTTAACTCAGTAGAATGCCAAATGGAGCAGCAAGAAATTCAGCCCGTCTCACAGATGACTGGAGTAGATCCTGAATTATGTACTACTTACAAAAATAGACTTTGAATCCATGAATCCAGAATAGTTTTGAATCAAAAATCGATTCTGAATAAAATTGTAACCCCACAAATCAAAATCGAATCTTGAGACACCCAAAGATTCCCAGCCCTATTACCTATGTAGAATTCAAAAGTTTGAAAGTTAAATGTGCCAAGTCCAGTTTTTCTGATGCTTTGCTTCATAAGTAAATCCTGCAATACTAATCTACATCAACCTTTATTTAAGCCTCGAAAATCTTTGAGGTTTCCCTCATTTACAGTGATGCCGAGATATAAAAACAAACAATTTGCAACAATCACACATTGACGTGAAAATGATTTGAGACTATTGCTATTCATCAGCCTCAGATGTATTTTGTGTTAAAGGCTACGTAGCAAGTGTCAGGACTTAAGTACGTGTAACTAAAAGAGTGACTTAAGCATGTTAGCGTTGCCATTTTGAGCATCAAAAAGAACTAAACTGTAGCATGTAACTAAACTGACATAGCTGTAGACCCGTTGGCCTCGTTACATCCTCTATTTTCTGACACTTTATAGACAGAATAATCAATGAATCTACAGCCTTTCATGGTGGCTGTAACAGATACATAAGTGTGCTACAAATGTCACCACAATTTGAATGGTATAAACCAGGGATGTACACAACACGCCTGCACCGTATTGGGACAGCGTTTATCTGTGTTTAATAAATTGTGCTCGATTATGACTGTTTCCCGAGCGTTTTCTTACCTTTAAACTATTCGACTTCAAATTTCCATTTTTATCGACAGGGAAGTGATCCACTAGGAACATGCACAGTGTGCACTGTACAACGTTTGTAATGAACATTAAAAAAGCATCTATTTGCATTACACTGTCTGTTGTTGCTGTTTCATTAAATATCCAAACAAGTTCATTCTAACTTTATAAAATCTCAGATAATCATCAAGGCCATGCATGTGTTTTACAACAACAAGCTAGGTTATGAATATGCACAAACAGAATAAATACAAAGAATGGCAACGACACAATTAGAAACGATTACATTTAAAAACAGTGATAAGCATAATGACACGTTACATCATAATTAAGCCCCCCAACAGAAGAAAGCAAAAGCATAGTACAGATGAAAACAATGGCTTCTGCAGCTATGATAGCTACAAGATCTTAGTAAATCACACTTCCATAACAAATCAAACCCATCATTATCATACAACACACACATTGTTTTAAACAGTCTGATGTATGAACCCACTTCCTACTGTAAACACACCCTCCATTACTTACCACATGTCTGACAAATACAGTTTCGGCCACAGAGGTTACACTTAAACCAGAGCCTTTCAGGTAATAAATCCTGGCTCTGGTCAGCGATTAGTGTCATCCAACCAGTCTTTCCAGCAGAAAGTGCCCATTTAGGTTTGTTAATTAACCAGTCACTTTCGGCCAATAAGCAACTTTGTGGTGACGCCAAGATGGTGTCATTGTTTGAAGTACAAGGAGCATCCTTCATAGAAGAACACTGTGTCTCCTATCAAACCATAACTCCAAGTTGATGTTTTATTTTTAGTCTAGCCCATAATCTTTTGCCATACTTAACTAAACTGCAGCTGGTTTATTGGTTTTATGAAACAACGTTTAGGTTTAGGCTCTGACACTACTCGGTCAGATACAGGGAAAGATAATAGTCAGGGCTAAAATATGAATCTCTAGTGATAGGTACGATAATCTATACTAGTGCTGCTTTGATAGCAGAAAACAGAACCAGATGGCCAAGTTTAGTAGAAGTTGGGCTTTATTAAGTCACTCTGAGGGTTAGTTTATTTCAAATTAGTTGAACATTTTCTAGTATAATGCCATGATGGTTGATTTGAGAATCAATCAATAGTCTAGTAAAAGATTAAAAAAAAAAAGAAGAAAGTGGTTTATATGTGCTAGCAGTCAAGTTACACAGAGTCTAAACTAAATCCTTCTTTTTTTTTAAAGATACATTTTGTGGCTTTTTGAGCCTTTATTGAAGAGACATGAAAGTGGATATAGTTGGAAATCAGGGACAGAAAATGGGGAATGGCATGCGGGAAAGTAGCCCCAGGTCGGCTTTGAACCCGGGCAGCCTGCTTCAAGGACTACGCCCTCTGTACATGTTGCAAACTCCCATGATTCCCCTCAAGCCTTGACGTCATCTTTTGTTATTGTTTTAATTGAGAGCCCCCTGGCAGTGGATTTTACATACTGTGCGTTTAAAGAATAAATCATTTGACAGCCCTAATATAAAGTCATATTCAGGTGGACTGTGTTGCTGTATAGCTTAAAAAACAACCTTACTCCACTTCCTGAAAATGGTAACAGCACAGTAGTTCATTGTAACAGGAGAAAGTTGTCTAATATGTTTTTTGTTGTAAGTAAAATGTCATCAGTGTCTTATGATGTGAAGAAACTTCATGCCTGGGATAGGCTTGTCATCTTAACGAGTCAGGGTAAGGCTCAGAGTGTGTTTGAATTTCAGTATGTTTTCATAAAAACATGATGTCATTATGTAACGTGTTTTTATTAGGATAATCAGTGTGTGGTAACGGGATTTCTATTCATTGAAAATGCAAAGTCATTGTGGAGACTCACCAGGTTAGTTCAGCTGTTACTCACAATACAATAGTATTTGATCAGAGTGAAGTTTTCCATGACGGAGGCGAATCATTGTGTAATACATAAGTTAAATCATCAATACACTTAAAGGTATTTCTTACATCATTTAGTAAAGACGCAGTGTCTCAGTGTCGAGAAATCAGCTTCCAGGAGCAAATATCCGCCCTCCTGTCAATCATGTCAGCTACGCACCTAACTATGGATAACACGTATCGTTCATAAAATCAATGAAAAATTCACCCCCCGTACAGTGTGTGCCCATGAGGACAATAACTTATCAGACTTTCTTTTTTCGTACCAGGCTGTGAATATGATTATTTATGCTGTAAAAACTGATTGTTTTGCCTGTCATGTGTTTATGTGACTTCCAGTGTTCCTGGAGCCTGCCTCATGTGGACACTCGTTGAACTGCAGGATTTTACACATTATTGTTAGTATACATTTTTCAAGACTGGAGGTTGCCACTTGGTTTCTCTATGGAAATCGCACACAGAGAAATTGATCCAAAAAAAAAAAAAGAAAAAAAAAAGGCCATTACTCCTAGTCAGATTTTCATATCAAAATCTCTGCTGTATCAAATCCTCAACCAATCATGTGGCAGGGCTTTGTTTGGTCAATTGCTCTGTGCTATTTCCATAGTGAAACCAAGTGGCAACCTCCAGTCTTGAAAAATGAAGCCAATGCAGAATTTCAAAAACCTGCAGTTCCTCGACTGTCCGCTTGAGGCTGGGCTGCAGAAGACCCAGAAGTCACATACACAACCATTCAAAAAAGCCGACTGACCTGCCATGTAGCTTAGTCAGGAAGTTTAACATCCCTCACAGCTCCAGTTCTCACCGTTGGGTTAGGTTGACTAACCGTCTATGACGTCTATGTTTATTTCCAGTTAATGGATGTGACACGGTATGTTCACTTTACAGGAATAAGGAATCATCTGACTCTCATAAGAAGTTTGTACGTCAATGTATTTGATAGTTTCTTGGTAGGCGGTGGAAGGGACCGCATCAGCAGTGGTCTTTCCCTTGTTTATGAGGTTATAGCTGCAGATTGGAAGAAACTGTTCTTGTGGCCTGAGGTTTCAGATGGGGGGGCTCCTGGGAGGAGCTGTGGAAAAGTCCCAGCCCCTCCTGGTCTGAGTTCTGGTGGAAGTGTATCTGATCGGCTGGAGGAGTTATTTTTATTATATTACAGTTTCTTATCATTATATGGTCACTGGTGACAGGTGATCTTATTGAACAGTGGTATCATTTTCAAGAGAGATCATGTCGCAGATACATCAATCTGACAAAGTTACAGGCTGAGGGATTTCAAAACACTGACCAAGAAGAACTTAAATCACAAATCTTGAGGTACCAAATGATCAAGTTTATAAAAATAAGTATGTAAAGATAAAACTCCCACACATATTCTTTATCCAGCCTTCTTCGAAAAAGAATAAAACCCCCAGGGGAAAGAAGTTAGGCAGCTTGAGTTCCTGCTGTCATTTCAGATTCAGGAGGGTGTTGTTACATGAGAAAAACAATGCTGAGGCTTAACTCTGTGGTGCCATCTTGGTGCAGGGAATAGAATATGGTATTAAGGACATCTGCTAGCATGGCAAAGTTTCTTCAAAACAGAGACGATAGTTTAAAGTAGCAGCAGTTTTGGAGTCAACATCAGCAAGTATAAACTGTCTTTGTTTAGCACTTTGTTGGCTTTGTAGCATAAATGAACAAATTAAGGCACAAATGAAACCTCGGTTGAATTAAAATATCAAGTCGCAATCAAATTATATGTCAAGAAATATAAGAGTTACCTAAACCAAGTTGTGTTTTGTTTTTTTTAAATAATAAATAATCCAATAATTCTATGTTTATGTGAGCATGCTGTTAAAATAAATAAAACATATATAACCAGTCATTATGGAAAAATTACCCTTTTTTTAAAGTTAAACAAAATCTTATTTCTCAGCCCAAAAAAAGGATCCAATAACCTGCTCACTTTCGCTTGTCTCTCGCTCTCTCTCGCTCTCTCTCTCTCGCTCTCTCTCTCTCTCTCTCTCTCTCTCTCACACACACACACACACACACACACACACACACACACACACACACACACACACACACACACACACACACACACACACACAAACAAACCTTTTTAGGAGCATTCCAACTTCAGTCTCTGTGTTGTCTCCTCTAACAAACCCTTGTGATTAGTGACCCCTGCTGGTGTTGAAATGTTCTTGCAATGTAAAGTCACTACAATATGAAAAAAAAGAAACTCATATTAACAACATCAAAATGACCAAAAAAATAAGGACTTTTAAGCTCTAAATGTCATTTTAAATATGGCAGCAAGATGCAATACTAATAAAGACCTCAACAAATCCATGATGCATATAAGTGGAATCTGTGATTTACAGTCACTATGACACTATAGATGACTTATAATGGCTGTAGGGACACAGGCGGGGGGCCCTGTCAAGTGCCATTTTGACATCTATAGCCACATTTTAGCATCTAGTCTATTATCTCGATAGAAAACACACTGATAATCACTTCTAAACATTATAAATGAATTATCATACATAATAAAGATTAGCTGTATCTCATACATGTTTCATGCTCTCTGGGCTTTCTGGACTTGTTCTCTTGTGGTTTTAGTTCCCCTCATTCCTTATCAACATTATTTATGATAATGTAACCACTGTTTTATTTTCGTAGTTCAGGATTTTCATTATTAAGGTTCTCGGTGAGGCTCCGTCATCCTTCCTCGGCCCTACACGACGTGCTCTTTCCATCACTATTGGAGACCGCAGAGGACCCGAGTCTAGTGCCTCTGGTATCCAATTTTCCAAAAAGGAGCAGGGATCCGGGCTCTCAGCTCCCTCCGGGAACTTTGAACCATGTCCTGTAGCGCTGTTTGTCCGTCTTCCACTGGTGATATGCGTACCTCCACCTGCGTCATTCTTTCGGTGCACTCAGCCAAATCCTGCCTCGTTTCTTCAATAGTGGTTATTATTCAAACTAATCTACCCGTTAACTCGGACCATAGATTATTTATTGCTCTCAGTATCTCTTCTTCAGCTTCCATGAGCTCCCCTGTTACCTGCCTCCATACTACTACTAATAATAATAATTTATTAATTTATTTTTATTTTTATTTTTAATTTATTTATGAAGCGCTTTAAATCAAAGTGCTGTACAAAGCAATACAGTTAAAAATACAGGAAAAACATACAGAGAAATCATGACTCATACTCAACAGTAAACAAATGGGTCTTTAACTTTGCTTTAAAAACCTCAACAGAACAAGCCTGCCTAATGTCCAGAGGTAAACTGTTCCAAAGTGTCGGTGCACGGAAAGAAAAAGCCCGCTCACCAACGGTCTTCTTTCTGACCTTTGGGACACTCAGAAGACCCGTCCCCTGAGAACGCAGGGCTCGGGCAGGCACATAGGGGTTCACCAGGTTGGTAAGATACAATGGTGCGCTGCCATTTAATATTTTAAAAGTTAGCAGCAGCACCTTAAAGTCTGCTCTGGCATGAATAGGGAGCCAATGAAGAGAGGCCAACACCGGGGTAATGTGTTCATATCTGCAGCTCCGGTCAGAACACGAGCTAGCCCCCTAGCTAAGTTTTTGCTCTGCTCTGTGTCCCAAAATAATTTAACTTTGATTGCGTTAGTGTTTTCCCTCTATCTCTGCAGGTCTTCCCACTAGTTGGCATCTCTGTGACAAATCTGATGATGAAATAGTTCTGTTGAATTTGTCAGGGTTTTAGTCAGGATTGTAGAGGAGCAAGTTTGAACGTGACTTTTCACCTTGCAGCAATAACCGGAAGTCAAACTACTGTTTGTATTTGTAATTAAGAAAGTTTTACTCACACAGAGAGTAAAGAGACAGGTGGTTGTACATGTTTATTGTATAGGTGTGTCATACAGGTTTCCTTTGAAATACAGTGAACATGTCACATCAAATCTGAACCACAAGGGTTTCTGTTCACCAGAAAAGGTCCTCCTAGTTATTTAATTATCCTGCCTCTATATGTACTACTTCATAAACTACTGATTTGATTAAATATTGATTACACAGAGGAGAAAAGTAACAGCAAACAATCGTTGTGATAAAACCACCACAGACATTTATACCTCTGATTTAACCTTTATCTAAACAGTCTTCCCCTTGTCTTTCTCTCTAGCTTGCTTGTATCTGTTTTTGCAGTTTCTCTGTGTTACAGTTGGAGTTCATCAAACAGATCAGGATTCTTTTTTTACACCAAGCCGTGCAGGAATGTGTAACCTTTAAGTTAAATATGTAAAAGTAAAAGGAAACCCAGGGGTGGTGAAGCTACAGTGAGGTTGATAGTGAAACCTGCAGCAGGTTTTTCCCTGTAAACAAAACTGAAAATCAACGTTGTGTGTGTGTGTGTGTGTGTGTGTGTGTGTGTGTGTGTGTGGTTTGGAAGGTGTTAGTTTATTAAGGTTTATTGCCTGTTTCTAATTTTGACTGAATGCTTCAGATTTTAAATTGCATCTGTGACTGATTTTTATCGTTCATACATTTCATACATATCTGACGTTAGGTCGGGGATACAAGACACTGACCTGGAAGATGGCATGTTTTCATAAAGAGCTTTTCCCCTCCACTATTGAAGCTCTTAACAAGCTTCCAGGCCGACTGTTGCGTTGGCTATTTGCGTCCTCTTATACTGTTTCTGTGTTTCTTCCTGTGTTACGTGTTAATATATGTGTATCCCGTGTACCAACGGTGCAAGGCTGTGGAGGCACATTTCCCCCTGGGGGACAATAAAGTATTGTGTTGTATTACTTTATAGCCCCTTATTGTAGATGTGTTTTAAATATTTGAAAGTTTGGAGTTATATGACAGACATTGTTAAGTGGCAGTAGTTCTGTCTTTCTACCACTTCAATATCACACAGGTAATTATTAACCCTTTGACCACGTTCAGGTGGTGAATGTAATGTGTTCTTCAAAGTAGTAACTGAGAAAATTAGATCATTATCCTGATCATTTGACTAAATTCTTAATCTTCATGACAGTTTGTTTAATGAGTAGGTGTTTCTATGTGGTGAATGTCTGCAGCACTTAAACCACCTGTTACTGTTGCTGTGATTATACTGCACCTTACACTGCAGACTGCGGTTTCACCATGACGGAAGAGGGGAAAGGCTTCTTCCTGTTTCTCAAAGTCTGATACCGTCTCCTGTAATGGACTCAGATTAACTGACTTTTCACTGTGCTTCACACACTGTGTGGCAAATCATTGCCATTATGAGATCAAACTTCCTCCTTTCTGTTACTTCTCCTTCGAGCCAGTCAGATTATCAAGCCTTACAGGTTAACAAAAACACACAAGGAGAATATTAGTCATAACTGTCAGTAAAGGAATCAGCAGACTGTGGCTCAGTATAAGGAATTAGTTTATTACTTTAATATTCAGATAGAAACACAGTACATCATTGAAAGTGTCCAGCTGTTTGTAGTGTTTAAGTTTGTTATCTTAAGTGGGGTTTTATGAGGTACTTAAGTGTATTAGCCACAAGAGCTGCCGGTTAGCATTAACCCTTTTGAAGAGAGACCAGCTGAAGTGCCAGCACAGAAGAGATCAACATACTTTCTGTTTTGTTTTTCTTACTCTTATCTTAGGGTATATTTGAATATTAGGTTTGTATTTATATCAAATGTGTTTTCCCCACTAAAGTGGTCCGGCCCTTATGCCAGTGTAATTATCAAGGAAGACATGCATACATAAGACACACATGTGAACACACATTCAGTTAGTATTATTTATGGCCTGATAATAACACAGCAGCACAACAATCTGGTTCCTCTGTTATTACTGCTGCTGCCCAGTACTGATTACAAATGGAGTCGTGATGCACCAGTTGCTACTCAAAGTTCATTAACTGGGATATGTTTGATACTAGTAGTTGTGCTAACTCAATTATTTTGTTTCTTTGTACTTATACTTTACTATGCAACATATCTGGGAGGCCCTCATGAATTAGAAGATTCAGGTCTAAAGGTGGGGGAAAAAATGTATACAACATAGTATCGCAATATTTTGCGTAGCGATATTTTATCATCTCTGCCAGAATCCATATTTTTTATTATATTGATATTTTTTTTGATTTTTAACTGCGGAAGGGGTTGCACAATTCATTTTGAACAAGTTGCATTGTTAAAAATGACTGCAGTTATTCGGTCGTCCGTATATGTTTGTGTCAGATTGTGAGGTGCATGCAGCCTTTCACAGGGTTTGACTTTGATCACACTGTGTTGGTCAGTCTGTGGACTTGACTCCTATTGTGTACAAATAAAAAGACTGAAGTGAGGTGAATAGACTAGAATAATAGAATGTATTTGACAAAACATTTCTTGATTTAGTTCACTTTTGTGGACATATTATGCAATCTTAAAAAAGTTAAATCGCAATGAATATTTTATCCCGATTCTCAGCATATCAAGAAATGTTTAAAAAGCTAAAGTATCCCACCCCCAGGAGGGCCCAGTGCAAATGTGTCTTAATTATCTGCAACTTTAAAGTGAAAAAATAAAACACTAAACATTTTTTATGTATTAACATTTCAATGGACACATATTCATATTGGGGTGAAACAATTATACCAAACCAAACTTTGCAAAGACCTAAAAAATGTAATGGAAAAGTTCATAACATTTTCTTTTAAATATATATATAGTATATGCAGTGCTGCATTATGGTATGTTTACTGTAACCAAATTAAAGAATTAGACACCAGTTTATGATTTCGGTAATTTAATTTGGAATAGGACAAAATAGGACAGAAACAGGAAGTAAACATTACAATGAAAAGGGAGAAAGTGAACTCCAAAGAAGGGTGAGAATGAGGCCAACCAGTCAGTTATTGTGCAGTTGGAGATACATTTAGATCCTCAGAATATTTGAACTTATTTACAAAGCTGGAGATTGGAGACATATTTAGAATCTCAGCAGAGCTGAAGAAACAGGTTAAAAGAGGTCAGAAAAATAAGACGAGTCAACTGATGAAGGGTTAGCAGGAAGAGAGAAGAGGAGCGTGGGCAGGAGGAGGATTTCAATGGAAAGGGTTTGAGAGAGAGGAAGAATGGATGCGGTTACGATGGGAGGGCAGTGACGACAGCTTAATTATTACAGCTTCCACTAATAGATACTCCGCAGCCCATTGAAGAGCAGAGACAAAGAAAGTGTCCTGAACATCAGTGTCTGTGTTTGTTCAACACTCGCCCTGTGTTTTGTCATACGTTTGTTTCAAATGCTTTGGGGCAGCTATCATGTTTTATCCTTGCTTCAGTATTCTTTATCCAGATAACAGAGAGGACGGTGTCAACCGTTTATGGTCTCCAACTAAATGTTTTACATTGCAAAAATGGTCATGGAAAAATGTCAATATGGCTGCCGAAATAGAGAATTTTCTATGGGTTGTTTTCTTAAACAAAATATTCACTAAAGGCACATTTTACACTTTTTTTTAAAAAATAGTTAAACAATTCAGGTGTAGCTGGCCCTCTTCTCAGCTTTGATCTCCTACTACATGTGCTGCAGACAGTGCTGTGAACAATGGAGTTTATGCTTGAAACTGAATGATTTTTTAAAATCACCTGAAACATTGTTTTGTGTTTTTATAATGACTCAATAAAAATTGTTAATGGCATTGATCGAAAAACTCATGATGCGATACCATAGTACCTTCTTCTTCTGCTTCTTCTTCTGCTTCTACCTCTTCTTCTTCCTCCATATAAAGCTAAAATGTGAATCTCATTTTGGCACCAGATAAAATCCAGAGGATCCCCAAAGGCAGTAGATTTCTGTCTCTTGGAAAAGGTGGTAATCCAAAAAATTGTTTTCTGTATCATATCCACTAGCATGAATTAAAAAGCATAATCAAGGTTTAAGTATGCTGATATTTTTCTAAACATGTTTTTTTTTATTGAGAATGCATCCTAAAGTGGATTTCCTCTTCCCTCTAAACAACCATCAAACATTATGGCTTTCTTTCATTGTTCATTTTTATTGCACCAACATTTTGATACAAATATTTCACACAATGAGATTCATTCAAAAGCAAGAAAAAAACAATATCATATTAAATACTGAGGGAGCCAAAATAACACCAGAAAAGTGTCTTGAAGAAAACACTTCTGGGATGTTTCTTAATAAAATAATTGTTGTATAAATGTATTCATTTGGTTCCTCCACGGGAGAGGAGCAGGAGAGGAATCAGTGTTATGCTCAAGGACACTTCGGCAGAATGAAAAGCAAGGGTCTCCTGTTTAAGACCAGAATCTTTCTCTGCTCCTCTACACCATCCACTTCTTCAAATTAACATATGAGAAGCACACATAGTTTAAACTAATGATTGAAATCTCAGACACTTCCCACAAATACGTCTTCATCCAGGGTTATTGTTGCCATTTAAACTAACATGAGCAGCATTAGTATATGTTGCCTAAAAATGTCCCTGCTTACCAGCCACAAGGCCTTCTAGCCACATGCTAATAATCACACTTTTAAAACGTGTCCACCCTGAACTCATTTCAAACACACCAACACGCACACAGTTTGGGTTAAGGGGGTCACTTCTAAAGTTTAAAGTCCAAAGTTCAGTCTTAAGGATCATACATGGGGTTGCTGAAGTGTCCTAATGCACCGTTGTTGTCCAGAAGAGGTCCGTAGGATCTACGCCTGAAATGTCAAATAAATAGAGAGGTTAGAGGAGAAATTAAGTCAAATGGAGAAAATAAAATCAAAAAATGAAATCTTTCTTATATATTCACTAACAAAGATTAGATGATAGGAGTTGGGGTTAGGTTTAATTTTAGGAATGTTTAAAAATTTGGTAATATTCATAAATATATTGAACGCTTTCTATGCAAGTACGTGCAAAAAAGTCCAATACAATTACCAACGCCAATAACCACAAAGTCACAGAATGGGTGGCTAAGCCCAGTACTTGTCATAGCAACGGTTCCACCTTTGTTTGAAGAAAAGATTGATCCGTTCATAGAATTTTAACATAATTCAAATATTTTGATAGGACCCTTAGCTGGGTGGATCCATTCTTTATGAATTTACAACCAACATACTTTTGTACAAGTATAGATATAAGTTCTGGACTCACCGGATCTTGTAGTAGTAAATCCCAGCCATCACTAGGACGACGATTGCGATGAAAATAATAAAAATGACTGCAACACTTCCTGGAGAGTGAGAGAAAGAAAATCTGTAATGGTAACCATCATGTTTGTTTTAGCCCTACAATTTTTCTTTCTACAACACTGTTTTCTTTTTATGTATTGGTATAATTTTGGTATAGCAGGTGTATTAAATCACAATCCAGGGTTTTTCCTAAATACAGAAACTTTTGATTCCTCCCAAAGAAGAATCCCCGCAATTCGGAATTATAAGAACAAAAATTTCGAATAGCTATCCAAATCTTTTCTGAATATAGAATTTATCCAACAGCCATAGAACAAGCAACACAAAACTTTTATATATGGTCGACTCTCAGCCCTAATTCATCCTATTCCAATTCATGCTACAGTACATAAGCACTGTTTTGAGTGGACTTGAACGCTCGGCTGTTAAGCTACTGTAATGCTCAATCTGTCTCTAAAAATGACCCATTTAATCCAATTCATAACTTAATTCCAATTCAGTATTATGTTTGATTCTGGTGGTAATTAAGGGTGATGATTTCATGAGATCATTTTATGAAATAGCAAGGATCAAAAGAAAAATCCATAATTCTTTTTGTCATAGGATGTGCTAGACTTATTGCCTTACATGTACCCATACTGATCATGCTAACTTGGCATTAGCTGCCCTCAATGCTCATTGTGATCATGAATGGCCCTGCAATCCATCTAAAACCAAATAGACAGAATAACCCTGCGAACTATGAAATCTTTGTCATTTTTTGCAAAATTTCACACAAACTAAAATAATTTCAGATGTATCACACGCCATGCTGATTCAACATCCAGTAAGACTGCGTGTCAATAACAATAGAAACATGCCAGAAACCCAACAAAATAATTTGTTTTGTTTGTGCCAAGCGGGAGGTTCATGAGTTTGCATTTCACCTCATTGTTACCTGATTGGTCCGACCCATACAGCACTACGCTGGCCTCCACTGATAATACATCTCTGTGGTACTGGCTTTAATCTTCTTCTGGTAAATCTCTAACTGTGTCAGACAGGACTTGATGACCACTTTGCCAAGATAAAATAATTCCTTTTCCTGAATCCTGATTGCTCAAACTGACCTTTGAGCTCAATAAGTAATCTCCTGGTTAGAAACTGGGTCAAGCACCCTCCTAAAGCTGTTTGTGTAGCTGCTTGGGTATGTACAGTAAGATTGTACAGGGAAGGATATTCATATAGCTGTCACACAACAAATCAGTCTTCTAACAATCAGTCTGCACTTTTTAGAATAACATCAAACATCTTTGATGACCCCAGAAATAACAACACGTGAATTCTGAAGAAATTAATGCAACACTTACTAGAAAAAGCTATTTCAATACTGCCTTTTAGATAATATGGCACATTTTTCAGCAGTAAACCAAAAAACGACTTTCCAACAAAGTCCTATAACTATAGGAAAAAACTGAAACCCTTCAGGAAACGTATGTGGGATCCCAGTCAGTATTTCTTCCTATTAAGTTTTGATATCAGGGTCAAATTTCAGTTCCAGCCGAGTTAAAAGAGCATGCTTTTGGCTTAAGCGATTTCCTTTTTAACATAACATACTGTAACCAAGGAGCTGTGACGTTCACAACCCATAGATGTCATAAAAGTTCTGAGTGTTTTATCAGATCTAATGGTTAATGACGGCATGAAGGACAAAGTTCCTTTCCAGAAAAATAGATAAAAACTGCTGCCGTAGAGGCTTACTTAAGAGCATTTAAACAAAAAAGAAAATCAGCAATAATTAGTGGTAGAAAAGAGTTGTAAGGGTTGCTTAAAGTGTCCTTACAGGAGGAAGCCAATAAGCTTCTTGTCACAGTTTTTTCATCTAGTGACAGTTCTGTAACAAGTGGCTCATCCTGCTGCAATAACTGACATGGTGAAAATGACTGAATGTCACAGGAAACAGGTCAGTTGTTCTAATGTTTTGTAAATGATGAAATAAGCGGTGAAAGAGCTAGCAGACAACCTTTGCTATTGAAATGGCTGCTCATGATTTCACTCCTTTTGTCTTTCAAAATACAGTATACCAGAGCTAAATGGCAATCAGACAGAAATGTTCCCTGCATAACTCAGCTTTGTCAAACATTTCAGTGACACAGGTTGAATCAGTGGTCAAACCTGAAACAGTCCGATTTAAAACAAGATAGACCCTTGGTTTAAATTTTGCTGCTAAGCAGAGCAATGCCTGCTGTTACAGTCATCTGGCAAGGCTCTGGCAAATCAAATACATGCAAAATCTTCCAGATGCTAATATTAAGTTTGAATTTTAAAGCCAAATAACTAGCATGGGAAATTCTTCAATTTCTCTCAGCATCAGATACAACTTTCAGAGAGGTTTTTTTTAGCACATTAACATTAACATTGAGAGTTATAAGGGACATTTCTTTACAACTTTTGGGATTGCATTTTGAGGGTCCCTAAAGCATGGACTCCAGGGACTTTGTTGATGTAACGACTTTTCCTGCATTGGTAACGCCGATAGAAGTATCCGCTTATTTTGTACATGATCTTAACGTCTACTTGAGGATATGGCAAACATTTGGAACATT
This sequence comes from Labrus mixtus, assembly GCF_963584025.1. NCBI lineage: Eukaryota > Metazoa > Chordata > Actinopteri > Labriformes > Labridae > Labrus > Labrus mixtus. The sequence goes on from NC_083628.1 coordinate 21,094,074, forward strand.
CACTGGTTTATGACCAGATAACTGTAAAACTAATGAGATGATCAGCTGTATTTTGTGTTTAGACTTCAATTCATTATCATAATTCATTTAAACTGATTTCAAATATTTCATTAACAATTCAGAGAATACAAATATTTGTGCATACCTGAGCTCAGTCCCTCTGACTTGTGTCCATCTTGTTCCAGTGTGACTGTTTGGGTTGTCCTGGTGGTGGTTGTCCTAGTGGTGGTGGGACTGGTGGTGGTGATCTTTTGAGTGGTTACTGAAGGGCTGTTGGTTTGTGTTGTACTTGATGTCATGCTGGTATGGGTTGTGCTGGAAGATTGAGTTGTCCTAGTGGTGATGGGACTGGTGGTGGGGATCTTTTGGGTGTTGTCAGTGGGGCTGTTGGTTTGCGTAATACTTGAGGTCATACTAGGAATGGTTGTACTGATTGATTGGGTAGTCCCGGTCAGACTGTTTGTTTCGTTATTGGTGGTGGTGTTGTTTTGTGCAGTGGTGGTGGGAATCCTGTTGGAGTTAGTGGTGCCGGTGGAAATCTCACTTTGTGTAGTGCCAGGGGTCATACTGGTGGATTGGGTGGTGTCGGCGGTGCTGTTGGTTTGTGTAATGATGGTTGAGCTAGGAGTGTTGATGCTGGTGCTAGGGTCTTGGGAAGAGGAGGTTGAGCTATCTTTTGTTCCCGAAGTGACTTCCTCAGTGCTGGTCACTGAGGAAGATGTGGTGTCTATGCTCAGTACAGGTGTTGTTGCACAGCACAACAGCAGACCTATAATTAATGAAAAAATAAATGTGTTATTGTCTATGCAATATCCTACTGTAACTCATTTCAACTCATATGTTGCTTCTCTCTGTCAGATCCTGTCCATAGACATATAGTCCATGGTTGCCACAATTTCTATACTTTAGTACTATTGAAAACCACATTTTAAAATGATACACTCCCAGTTATATTATTGTAAAATACCAAAGCTTTAACAAAACAACAACTACAAATCATCAGCCAAACAACATTGGCGGTTAAGTATGTACTGTGTAACTTTGCATGTCACAAACCAGGTTGAAAAGGTGTCCCAAGAGTGTTATTTTATATCGCCAAATTGAACACAGCCAATTACACAAACATGCAGAAAGTTATACAGATGACAGTTGATATGGCAGTTGTTGGGACATGCGTGCACCCTTGGTATTATTTCTTCCTGTTTCAAAGCAGAGTTTCATCATCAGTGTTTCGATAAACAGGAAGTCAAAATAGCATGACACACTTAAAGCATCCCACCGTTTCGGTACTCTGTTCAAAGTGAAGCAAGACACTCTCTGAAATGCTCTCTATATACAGGCATGATGAAGAACTAAGTCAAGCTCTGCATTAAGGTTTGCAAAATGATTAATACCACGTTTTAAAAGGAACAAAAAGATTGATAGAATTGAAAAGTAGCAAAGCTTTGGAAAACCACAGACCTTCAGTCATAGTTTTAAACCCAAGACTGCCATTAGCAAAAGAGAGAGAGCACTGTCTTAATAGAACAAAAACATTGGCAATGAAACGTTTTTGGGCGATTTAATCAGTGTGCAGGAGTTTGCCTGAAATTTTTGGTAATCAAAAACAAGAAATGACTCAATATTAGGTACCTAGGACTTGTATTTTTGTTACAATGGTAACGAAACGGGTATGAAAATGGTTATTTTTTAGTCCCAGTGTATAGTTCTAGTATTGTGACAACTTTAGCCTTGCAAAACCGGCACATGTCCTTAGGTACCCTTACATGATTCCAGCTGTTGTGGGTCACAGACAGCCCCAGTTTGGAACAAAATAGAGAACTCCCTTAAGTATGTTAAAGATGTAGTATTTATTAATTCACTGCTTTCTTTCGGCTTTAATCATCTCTCATTCACACCCATGTTAGTGAGACCTGAGGGCGCCTGCAAAAATGAATATAGGAACATGTAAGACCTGCATGTAAAACATGTATCTGATAGTTTTGAGGTAAAACCTTCACAGATTTCAAAACAGCAAGTCAAAGAAGAAAAAAAAACAGATTAAAAAAATTAAATTAAAAAACCTCAGTAAATTGTGAGAACTAGAGGAAATGATACTTACCCTCATCATGATCAAGAGAGCAGGCCTAGTGAAGGTAACTATTTTTGACAACATTTTTTGTTGAAAGTTCTTAACTACAACTGTGAAATCTGCCTTGAAACAGGTGTTACGCTTTATTAAACAGGAAATGTATCAACCAAACAGGAAATAAAATAACAGTCTGAGAGTATTAAGAATTTACATAGAAGTTAAAGTGATTTACAGTTTTTTACCTGCCTTATTCCTCCTAAGCCCATCCTACCCACTATTAATCTTAACACTAGTTATAGCATCTTTTAGCACTATCAGTAATTTTCTTCAATATCTGAACTATTTTACGTACTAAAAAAAAATAGCATTAAACAGACAGACTTTCAAGCTAGTCACCAAATGACAAAAAAACATGCATTGATTGAGTTACTCACATGTTATCAGAGTTTGTAGGCCGACCCTCCCCATTGTGTTCCTCTTACTGTAAACCTCAACAAACACGTGTGTAGCTGAAGCGCTGTGCTCTGCGCTCCCTGAGGACAGCTGTAGTGTGTGTGGCTGCCGCTGCCTGTAGGTGACTAATCAGAAGAGCCTGGGGGCGAGGCTACGTGATGACTTCACATTCAAACCTTACAGAGCAGATTGCATAAGGCTTTGAGAAGATAGGAGGAAGTTAGATTGTAGGGGACACACTTACTGGTAATATCCCTTAAAGTTAACTCTGTTAGAGTTTGTATTACTGGTTTGCTACATGTAAGAGATTATGTTGGAACTGGTATGATCAATATCCATATGCATTTAGGATTAACTATGATAGCATGCAGTGAGTGCAGGATTTATTTAATATTTTACCTCTTTCATCATCCTCATTAATGTCACATTTCCAAACTGGTTAATACGTTTGTTGTAATACATCGATTTCCATATTTATGTACATGTATTTTCTTGGGTTTTATTATAATTCAATCAGTGTTATCTTGGTTGTAGTTAATAATATATTCCAGCAGAGAGCAGCACTCGCATTCAGAAAGTGGCTTCGGCTTTTCAGGCATCAAATAGATTTAACAATAAGTAGTATCACCATATTCAGATAATCTGAGGTTATGAAACAAAATAAATCACTTAAGATCTGATGCACAGATTCAGCCATTCCTATTCCCAAAGAGAAACATATTTACATAACTTCATTGGACCAGGGGTTCCCAGACTTTACCATGCCATGGACCCCTCGTAGCGTTAGCCTCTGGTGAGGACCCCCCTCTTATGAAATGTCTTCAAAGGAGAGGATACAATGACCTTACTTCATGATCAGACATTAAGGAAATATGCTTTTGTTGAAGTGCTGGCTTCTCTGACAACAATGCAGCAGCCAGTATGTCCCATTAAGTTTAGATTCCGGTCCTGAATGCTCTGTTTTTGTTTGGACCAGAGAAGGTAGGCGGTTTTAAGGCACCCTCACATCCCTGTTTTGGACGCCCCCTCGGTTTGCCAGGAAAACAACATACCAGCACTAGTAGCAGCGATGGAAGCAGGCAACTGTACTGGTTCAAATATAACTGATTCTTCTCCTAATATCCTCTGCATCCAGTTTTCTTATAACAAACACAGAAATAATCTCAGGATGTTTGAAGTTAGCACTATGAAACTTCATACCTGAGTACTTAGAGATGCAAACCTTTTTAAGCATTAATAAATGACACACTCTAACCACTGAGCTAATCTGGTGCCCCAGTGAAATTTGTATTTTCCACACAAAAAAATTGAATAAATAAGTTTGTAAAATCTCAGAAAGTATTTTGAATGGCGTTTTCCTGAGGTAAGACGTGACATAAAAAAACAATGTGGAAGTAGCGGCCGAAGCAACAGAGTCCGCTACACGACGCTATAATATTTGTCTTTATATCAATGCTATGTGTAATCCAATGGAATGACAACATCCACAAAAGAGAGGAGAACAACATACTGATGAACAGAAAACATAATGCAGCCGTTTAATTACGTGCACGGAGATCGTAGTGGTCGCGTGCAGACACTTTATGCACCGTACGGTAACGCTAAACTGGGCCGGAAGTAACATCCGATGCTTGGTTGCAAAGAATTTTCCTCGATGATTTTTTGTCCTCAAATTATTTGAGTTAATCGAGGAATCGTTTCAGCCCTATGTGTGTGTGACTGTATGTGGAGCTCCCACTGTGCACTGTGAATTCACAGACTGGGCCACCAAAATAACGTTGTTGCGGAATCAATATGAATGTCTTAAAGGGCCCATATTATGCTTTTTCTGGTTTTATATGCTCTTTATTGTGTTTTCTAAGTGTCCTGTGCATGTTTAGCACATCTATGTGCAAAAATTCAAAGTCTGCATAAACGCGTCTTCTCCTACGTCCTCCTGTTAGCTGCAGCATTAGCTGCATGTAACGCTCGGTCCCGCCCCCCTCGAAAACAATTTGCCAGTGTGACATCTTGTCAGTGGTTTATCACTGATCTAAGCCCATTGGCTCGTTGTGGCAAGCCCAGCAGCTCATGTTGGAGGCCCGTTAACTTCTGTAGCACGCCCACGATATGCCGTAGCCTGCGGTAGCACAGTAGTAGCACAGTAGTGCTAAGGTGCTAATGTTTATGCTCCCCTCGGAGCCAAAGTGGCTGCATTCCCAATATGCTAAAATGGGCGTGACATTTCCGAGAACCGTGCTGAGCCACTGACCAATTACGGCAGAGCCGACAGGCCGACCAATCAGATCAGACTTGGCACACGTGGGGACTCTGAACGTGGGCACTTCAGAGCCTTAGAGAGAGAGTCAGAAGCGAGCCGGTGCATGGAGCGGCAGTACATGAAAACAGACACTTTTTTCAAACTTTAGCTATTGTGAACATACTTTAGTAGGTACATAGATTAAATATATGAACCCCAAAAAGGGCATAATATGGGCTCTTTAAGGCGTTATGACAGCTGAGCTTTGTGCGCTGTTTAAGAATTGCACAATGACAAAATCTTTTACCTTTTTTTTGCTTTGGGTCAACATACCTGCTGTGTTAAGAGAGCTGCTGTTGATGCTGCTGCTGTCAGCTGTGGCGGCTGTGATTGTGGTTGGTCCATTCTGTGTTACAGATGTTAGGTCAAGAGATGAAGAGGTTGTGGGATCAGTGGTAGTAATGGTTGCATCCCTGGTGGGATTAGCTGAATATGTAACGGTTACATCAACATATGAAAGGTCAGGTTGAGGAGATGGAGGCTGTGCTGATGTGGTCGGTGCTGCTGATGAAGGTTCCTTCATCACCTCCATCTTCTTAGACTTTGAAGGCAGAACAACTGCAGAGGTTTGTGGTAGACTTGAATACAGTGATGAAGCTGAGGTTGACGTTGGTGCGATGGTTGAGGCTGCTGTCTGTCCTGTTGGAGAACAGGAGAATAGAAATCACAAAACAAAGTTAACAGTGCAACTGACAATCACTGGCTGTACTATGGATGATTGACATTTCATTTCCTACAAAGCATGACCAATACTTTGACTGATTATTGTTTATTAAAGAGGTATTCATATATATATCTGCCATTAGGTCTTTGCCTCAAATTTTAAAACAGACACCATAGAGGATGTTCAACAAACATTGTCATATGTATTAAACAACTAAAAGCACTTTGAGTTTCTAGAAATTCTAAGTTGGGAAAAGGCCATGCAGTGATGGAAAGGATATATCGAAAATACTGAATTTAAAAGTTATTATGGAATTTTTGGACGTGAGATGTTCCAAAGTGTTCACTACCTTATTCATTGCATAGCTGTCTGGTTTTGTGCACTTGGTTTAGGTGGTTTTGTTTTACTTAGCAAATGTTAGCATGCAAACACACTATCCTAAGGTGGTTTACATTATTGCTGCCAACTATTGGCAAGTTGACGTCCGATGCTTCGATGCAAAGAATTTTCCTCGATGATTTTTTGTCCTCAAATTATTTGAGTTAATCGAGGAATCGTTTCAGCCCTATGTGTGTGTGACTGTATGTGGAGCTCCCACTGTGCACTGTGAATTCACAGACTGGGCCACCAAAATAACGTTGTTGCGGAATCAATATGAATGTCTTAAAGGGCCCATATTATGCTTTTTCTGGTTTTATATGCTCTTTATTGTGTTTTCTAAGTGTCCTGTGCATGTTTAGCACATCTATGTGCAAAAATTCAAAGTCCGCATAAACGCGTCTTCTCCTACGTCCTCCTGTTAGCTGCAGCATTAGCTGCATGTAACGCTCGGTCCCGCCCCCCTCGAAAACAATTTGCCAGTGTGACATCTTGTCAGTGGTTTATCACTGATCTAAGCCCATTGGCTCGTTGTGGCAAGCCCAGCAGCTCATGTTGGAGGCCCGTTAACTTCTGTAGCACGCCCACGATATGCCGTAGCCTGCGGTAGCACAGTAGTAGCACAGTAGTGCTAAGGTGCTAATGTTTATGCTCCCCTCGGAGCCAAAGTGGCTGCATTCCCAATATGCTAAAATGGGCGTGACATTTCCGAGAACCGTGCTGAGCCACTGACCAATTACGGCAGAGCCGACAGGCCGACCAATCAGATCAGACTTGGCACACGTGGGGACTCTGAACGTGGGCACTTCAGAGCCTTAGAGAGAGAGTCAGAAGCGAGCCGGTGCATGGAGCGGCAGTACATGAAAACAGACACTTTTTTCAAACTTTAGCTATTGTGAACATACTTTAGTAGGTACATAGATTAAATATATGAACCCCAAAAAGGGCATAATATGGGCTCTTTAAGGCGTTATGACAGCTGAGCTTTGTGCGCTGTTTAAGAATTGCACAATGACAAAATCTTTTACCTTTTTTTTGCTTTGGGTCAACATACCTGCTGTGTTAAGAGAGCTGCTGTTGATGCTGCTGCTGTCAGCTGTGGCGGCTGTGATTCTGGCTGGTCCATTTTGTGTTACAGATGTTAGGTCAAGAGATGAAGAGGTTGTGGGATCAGTGGTAGTAATGGTTGCATCCCTGGTGGGATTAGCTGAATATGTAACGGTTACATCAACATATGAAAGGTCAGGTTGAGGAGATGGAGGCTGTGCTGATGTGGTCGGTGCTGCTGATGAAGGTTCCTTCATCACCTCCATCTTCTTAGACTTTGAAGGCAGAACAACTGCAGAGGTTTGTGGTAGACTTGAATACAGTGATGAAGCTGAGGTTGACGTTGGTGCGATGGTTGAGGCTGCTGTCTGTCCTGTTGGAGAACAGGAGAATAGAAATCACAAAACAAAGTTAACAGTGCAACTGACAATCACTGGCTGTACTATGGATGATTGACATTTCATTTCCTACAAAGCATGACCAATACTTTGACTGATTATTGTTTATTAAAGAGGTATTCATATATGTATCTGCCATTAGGTCTTTGCCTCAAATTTTAAAACAGACACCATAGAGGATGTTCAACAAACATTGTCATATGTATTAAACAACTAAAAGCACTTTGAGTTTCTAGAAATTCTAAGTTGGGAAAAGGCCATGCAGTGATGGAAAGGATATATCGAAAATACTGAATTTAAAAGTTATTATGGAATTTTTGGACGTGAGATGTTCCAAAGTGTTCACTACCTTATTCATTGCATAGCTGTCTGGTTTTGTGCACTTGGTTTAGGTGGTTTTGTTTTACTTAGCAAATGTTAGCATGCAAACACACTATCCTAAGGTGGTTTACATTATTGCTGCCAACTATTGGCAAGTTGACGTCCGATGCTTCGATGCAAAGAATTTTCCTCGATGATTTTTTGTCCTCAAATTATTTGAGTTAATCGAGGAATCGTTTCAGCCCTATGTGTGTGTGACTGTATGTGGAGCTCCCACTGTGCACTGTGAATTCACAGACTGGGCCACCAAAATAACGTTGTTGCGGAATCAATATGAATGTCTTAAAGGGCCCATATTATGCTTTTTCTGGTTTTATATGCTCTTTATTGTGTTTTCTAAGTGTCCTGTGCATGTTTAGCACATCTATGTGCAAAAATTCAAAGTCTGCATAAACGCGTCTTCTCCTACGTCCTCCTGTTAGCTGCAGCATTAGCTGCATGTAACGCTCGGTCCCGCCCCCCTCGAAAACAATTTGCCAGTGTGACATCTTGTCAGTGGTTTATCACTGATCTAAGCCCATTGGCTCGTTGTGGCAAGCCCAGCAGCTCATGTTGGAGGCCCGTTAACTTCTGTAGCACGCCCACGATATGCCGTAGCCTGCGGTAGCACAGTAGTAGCACAGTAGTGCTAAGGTGCTAATGTTTATGCTCCCCTCGGAGCCAAAGTGGCTGCATTCCCAATATGCTAAAATGGGCGTGACATTTCCGAGAACCGTGCTGAGCCACTGACCAATTACGGCAGAGCCGACAGGCCGACCAATCAGATCAGACTTGGCACACGTGGGGACTCTGAACGTGGGCACTTCAGAGCCTTAGAGAGAGAGTCAGAAGCGAGCCGGTGCATGGAGCGGCAGTACATGAAAACAGACACTTTTTTCAAACTTTAGCTATTGTGAACATACTTTAGTAGGTACATAGATTAAATATATGAACCCCAAAAAGGGCATAATATGGGCTCTTTAAGGCGTTATGACAGCTGAGCTTTGTGCGCTGTTTAAGAATTGCACAATGACAAAATCTTTTACCTTTTTTTTGCTTTGGGTCAACATACCTGCTGTGTTAAGAGAGCTGCTGTTGATGCTGCTGCTGTCAGCTGTGGCGGCTGTGATTCTGGCTGGTCCATTTTGTGTTACAGATGTTAGGTCAAGAGATGAAGAGGTTGTGGGATCAGTGGCAGTAATGGTTGCATCCCTGGTAGACTGAGTTACATTCGTAGTAGCAGGTTGAGTAGATGTATGCAGCAGTGGAGCAGCTGCATTGAGTCCTGTTGGAGCACAAAAGATTAGCCTTCATGAAGTTAAAATTGAGACATTTTATCATTTATACATAGAATAGAATATAGAATATAGATTAATAATAGAAAGATAAGAGGAACCTAATTTTTTAGATGGGCCAATGCATAGACTGATATAGTTTATCTGTGAAATTAGATACTGGTTTGTATATTGTCCAATAGGTAACAACACATGTATATAACTCTCACAGTGAAGCGTTTTAAATGCTGCATTATACAGTAGGTTGATTAACCCTGACAATACAATGACTATGAAGAGTACAACATTATTCGGTTGACATCATCTACTTACATTAAAGAATTGTCAAACAGAAACTTACTTAAAAAATAAATGGCAGGAAATACACAATATAGTTGAGGAAGTTAGTAAAATGTTCATCGCCCCAAACTTTATAAATGTACCACGTTTTGTGCTTTCAGGAAAACTAACGATATTGGACATCTAACCTTGACCAATTATCAAACTAAAGATGACCGGACATGATGCCTTATACCAACCAGTGTTCAACAGAGAAAGAGTCATGTCAGGAGGAGACGTTAGCAGTATACCTGAGAGCGTTGAAGGGGCTGATATGTAGGCACAGCAGAACAGCAGCCGTGCAGAGTAGAAAGATATTTGTTAACTATTTTGAAAATATAACTTTTACAAATGAAGCTTTTGTAAATCAACAAAAAAAAATGATGCATAAGAGTGACTCTTGATCAATCAGTCAATCTTTATTTTTGTAGTGCTAATTCATAACAAGTGTTGTCTCAGGAGGACTCAGTGTGTGTGGAGTACACACACAAAAAGCACATGCAAATATAAAATTCCAGAGTTGACTGAAGAATTGAAAATACTTCTGGTATAAGTAGATATTGGATATGGATCCGTTTGCCAGTGTTGGTCACTTCAAGCCAAATCGTATCGTAGCAGAATAAAACTGAGAGGGAGGAGAAGGGTGTGTGTGTGTCTGTATTTTTAAGATGGAGATGAAAGTGTGACTGACGCTTTCAGGATGGGATGATCCCCCTATTTGTTGCAGCCAAATAAATATCATAACACAGGAATTAAAACAGCCTCTATCTACATCGTGAATTAAAACAAATACAGTATGATCATTTAAACATAATAATAACATTGTTTTTTAACTGAAGTTTTAAGGGTTTTTTTAAGCCATCAAATATTACGTTTAAATTCAGCACATCTTGAAATCCCTTTTAAGATTTCAAGAATTTTTACACTTTTTTGTCTCATTTTGTTATCATTAAAGAAAATATATATTTTTAAATATGTGTAACTATAGTGTAGGATTTAAATGTGCATCAAACTGCATTTTGAAAATCCGCTGAGAACCATAAAGCACTTAATAGTAACCCTGTACTAAAAATGATTGGACGTTCGTTGCCTTTAATACCTGAACGTAACTCTACTGTACATTTAATTTAATTTAATTTTTATTAAATATATTTTCAATATTTACAAGTTACATGCTGTTCTTTGAAGTCGGTATAAATCATGATTCTGTAAGAGTTATAATTCCAGATTCCACCTCCTGACTCTGTTGTGTCAGTGACCTGCTCAAACAGTGAGTTTCTGTTTCTCATGAAATGCCATTTTATCAGTCACACCACCAACTGTTCTGAAAGTCAAACTTCTACTGTCTGTTCTTTGGTTGTTAAAGGCACACTGACACAGAAGAACCTTTGTCAAGCCTTTGAGGGTTTTATTTATTTAAGAGTTAAAGTCAGTTAGTGAGAGGATTTTACTTTAAGTAAAATTTAAGTAAATTATTATTTTTTTTAGCTTTATTAATGTAGTTTTTGGTTTTACTTATTAAATATAATTATTATCATAAACATTTAAGATTAATAAAATAGTCCTGCAGTAATATTAAAGTGACTTTAACGGGACATTTTTAAAAATATTTTGCAGTGAATGTTGTCTTTACACTTAAAATAATGATCTGTTGTATCGTGATGAGAACAATTCTGGATTGATGAAGTATGAATAGATCATAAAGCCCCTACTTTGCAATAAAAAACTTTTGCTGCATACATTTCCCGGTATTTGTATCTTAATACGCTTTTTATACTATGGTCCAACTTGTTCACAAAAAATACTTACTTGTAATGATTTTTTTACTCATAATATTGTAATGTGTAACAAATCTGGGGTTTGCACCTGCAGATTTGTAGATTTTTTGTAGATTTATTTTCTCAAAGAATCCAAAATGTATATTTTTTTACACCAATGTCAGCAGCCTATAGCGATGAACATTCAAATACAGGTGCATACTTACATGTTAGCCGGGTGAGCGCTCTGCCCCTCATCACTTCGTGTCAGTGGAGTTCCTCAAATTGCAGACTTGTTGTGCAGCATGCAGCGCTGCACTCTCTGCTTCCTTTGGATAGCGTTAGTGTGTGTGGCTGACTGTGACTGTAGATGACAGATTATAAGAACCAGGGGGGTGAGGATAAATGATGGAGAACTGACTGTTTCATTTTCACTTTTTTTGACTATACAGGGACTTTTAGTTAAAGCAAAGAGTGGATACACAAGAACTGATAAAACAGAGTTAGTGCCAGCAGAGCATTGCAAAGGTGACTTGAAGGGAGTGTAATCAGGCCATCATCCAGACCAAAGATCCTTTAAGTTCTCTGTACAGCTAGAATGTATTTATATTCATATATTTACTCTTTATACATCCTTATACATCTTTATTTTTGTACATTTTCTGGGGGGAAAAGTAAACGATGCTTTGCATGTATTTCCTCCCCTCTCAAAGTGTGCTATCATGGGGGAGAGGTTTAGTGAATTAAACACAAAATAAATACAAGAAAAGAAGAAAGTGCTTTTAAAAATCTGCGTAGTACTGACTGTCATATGAAAAGCTGCTTCATTTCAATAACAGTATTTGTTTTCTTCCATCAGTGATGTCAACTTTACAAAAAATAAAAAATAAACCTTTCTGTTTATAAAATGTTCAACCTAGAAAACGTGACACACACCGTTCATTTAGCGGGTGTGTGTGTGTCTGTGAAATGGCTGCAGCTGCAACACATGCTGCATGCTGCGTGGTCAGATGAAACACAGAAGGAGGTGCGTGCGTTCAGGAGCTATATCTTGTATTTCTGGGACGTAGGAGAATCTTTATCAATTTGACTCAATCAATTTTAGGCAGCTAACTATTTGATCTAAATTAAAAAAAATAATCTTGAGAGAAAGATCTGCTAGATGTCATGCGATAGAAGCCAAGCAGCTTTAATATTTTGTGCATTCCTGGAATGCATCAGAAATGAAGTCGGCATCCTGTTGATATCTATGTATAGCACATTTCTAGTCTCCTGACTACTCAAAAGAGCTTTTACACCGCAGGTCACACCTACACATTCACACCCATTCACACCCTGATGGTAGAGGCTGCTATGTAGTGTCCATTAGTATATAATCCATTCATACACATTCATATGCCGCCAATGACGCAGCGGGAGCAACTTGGGGTTAAGTGTCTTGCCCAAGGATAGGTTGATTGGTCGCACCAGCTGAGACTTCCAGTTGTTCATGAATTTTTTAATTTTGTGTATTTCATGTTTTTTAGGTTTTAATAATTAGTTCATAGACCTGTTTGTTCTTGAGAGGAGGACGACTCTGTGGATATTTGGTCACTGATGAAAATAATGAACCATGTCTTCAGTGCCTGACATACCGTTCCTCATCCTTTGCCTTCAAAGAGTCTGTCTGAAAAGGTACACACATATTTCCTCTTGTTCAGACATTATCACATACAACCCCTCCGCTCTTTAACGACTGCAGGCTTCTTTTACGTTTAGGCGAGGACGAGATGCTGACGTGGGTGTTGGCCTTTTGAACGTTCAGCTAAGGACTAAAAAGAGGGAGTTACAGCAATCTGAATGTGGACATAACCACATCAGTCGCTGACGTATCAAATTTCATTAGAAATGAAACTGAGAAAGCTTCATAATACGCCATCAAGCATTGGGCTGTAGTGCGTTTGGCGTCAAGATGCCTTTTATTTTATTTTTTTACTGAATGCTCCAAGGCTTTATTTAAATATGATCACTGATTTATTCATATATTTGTACTTTTTATTTGTATCTGTAGGTCAATATTTAGCCTTTATTAATTCATGAGCCAGAAGAGAGCAGCATGTTTCTTTAAAATGTGGCCTAGATAGATTTTAGAGAGTAGTAGATTAAAAAAGCATATTTAAGTACCTAAGGATAAAACATTAAAAATAAATCTGCTGTTTCAAAATATTGATACTCCATTTGTCTTTGAAATCGTTTTAGAGAAATCTTTTTTTTTTTTTTTAAACAGTTACTTTTTGCATATTTCAAATACTTAAATGTAAGCAGGATAGAAGATTTTGGTAGTGTGTGTGTGTGTGTGGGGGTACAGAAAATGTTTCACCCACAAGGGTGGCGGGGGGGCGAAACCACCGCCCTGAATATCTCCAGTTCAAATACACTGGAAAAGATAAACAGTTATATTTTCCAGTGTATTTGAACTGGAGATATTCCTAGAGACTTATTTCTAGAGGTGGGTGGGAAAATCAATACAGCCTAGAATCGCAATATTTTGTGTGGCGATATTATATCGCCTCATAGCCACGAACTATCGATATTTTAGAAGAAAAAAAGTCATGTTCAAGTTGGATTAGACTGAAATATCAACAGATCAGATTGTGATGTTCATGCAGCCTTTCACAGGGTGTGACTTTTATCACAGTGTTCGGTTTGGTCAGTCTGTGGGCTTGACTCCTCTTCTGTGGAAATAAAAAGAAGTGAGATGAAGAGACTGAGAATGTTTCTCGTATTTGACCGAACAGTTCTTGATTTAGTTTAGTTTTGTGGACAAAATATGCAGTTAAAGAAGGCACACAGAGCAGTAAATTAACAACAGTGCAAGTAGACGAAACATTTTATCCTAAATATAAAGTGTCAATTTAAATATAACTTAAAGCTTAACCTTAACTTAAAAATATTGATGAGTTGATGAACTGGACAGCCCTGGGAACAAAGGTTGCTCTTCTCCTTTGTGTCCTGCAGCAAGGACGGCGAAGCCGGCGTCCTGAGGGGAGCCACTCAAACGCTGGGAAGAGAGCGTGTGATGGGTCCTGCATGATCCGACCTGCTAGCCTGATTGTCTGTTGCTCATAGATCGATGTCAGAGTCCTTACAGGTAGTCCAATGATCTTAGAGCAGATTGTGACCGTGCTCTGCAGGCGGTTTCTGTTCTGGAGGGTGGTGGAGTGGAACCAGCAGGTTATAGAAAATGTAATAATGCTCTCAATGAAGGAGTAGTAGAAGGTCAGAAGAATGTTCTTACTGACTCCAAAGGAATTGAGCTTCCTTAGGAGGTATTTTCGCTGCTGACATTTCCTGAGAATCTCCTCGGTGTTGGAGGAGAATTTCAGCAGGCTGTCGAAGATGGTACCCAGGTACTTATACTCCTCTACTAGTTCGACAGGATTCCCATGGATTGTGGTGATTGCAGCTGCAGCCAGTTCCCTCTGCTTGTTGGAGAAGGTCACCACCATGTCTTTGGTCTTGCTCACGTTCAGTTTGAGGCAGGAGCTGTCACACCACTCCACAAACTCCTGAAGAACTGGTCCATGGTGCTGAGAGGGGCCTGACAGCAGAGACAGGAGAACTGTGTCGTCCGCGTACTTCACCAGGTGACAGTTTGGCTGTGTGGTTCTGCAGTCATCGGTGTAGAGGATGAAGAGCAGAGGTGAGAGCATGCAGCCCTGAGGGGAGCCAGCTGAGGTGTGTTGGAGGTTGGAGAAGGTGTTGTTGACCAGAACTCTCTGTGATCTGTTGGTCAGAAAGTCCAATGTCCACAGGATAAGCTGGTCGTTCAGATGGAAGCAAGTTGAAAGTTTGTCAGCCAGGATGTGAGGCTGCAGGGTGTTGAATGCAGAGGAGAAGTCTGCAAACAGGAGTCTGGCTGAGGTGTTGGGGTGCTCCAGGTGTTTTTGAACAGTGTCTATTATGAATGTTTTTGCATCATCGACACCTCTGCCTGCACGATAAGCAAATTGTAGCGGGTCCATCTGGGAGTCGGTTTCTCTGATGATGTGTTGTTTTATGATCCTCTCCATGGCCTTCATCACCAGAGACGTGAGGGCCACAGGCCTGAGGTCATTCAGTGATTTGGCGGGGCTTTTCTTGGGGATGGGGATAACTGTGGAGTGTTTCCACAGTTGGGGGACTATGCTGCTGTCCATAGAGCTCTGGAACAGGGTCTGAAACACGCCCCCTGGCTGCTCGGCACAGTGCTTCAGGATGCGGCCACTGATGTTGTCTGGACCAGGTGAGCTGCTCTCCCTTGTCCTCCTCAGGGCTCTCACCACATCCTCTCTGCTGAAGGTGAGTGCAGAGTCACTGGGCTTGAGCATGGACACTGTTTCTTCCAGCTGTGTGGTGTTGTCCTTCTTGAATCTGGTGTAAATTGAGTTGAGATCGTTGGGGAGAGAAGTAGAGCTGCTGTCTGCAACCTCGATAGTTTTGATGTTGGTAGCAGCAGTGTTCACAGCAGCCATGTTTTTGAGGCCCTGCCAAGCTGAGCGGAGGTTCCCCTGTGTGAATTTTTCCTCCACTTTGTTCTTGTACTTGAGTTTGGCAGTTTTTATAGCGTGCTTGACTTCTCTGTTTACCTCCTTTTTCTCCATTTCGGAGCCGGTGAAGAAGACCCTTTTCTTCTTGTTGAGGACCTCCTTGAGCTCTTTGGGGATCCAAGGTTTATTGTTGGGGTAGATTGTGACTGTTTTGGAGGGGATGATGTTGTCCACACAGAAGGAGATGTACGATGAAACAGTGTCCACATGCTCATTAATGTTGTTGGAGGGGGCTAAGAGATTATCCCAGTCAGTGGATTCAAAGCATCCTTGTAGTGTAAGAATGCTTTCGTTGGTCCACTGCTTGATGTTCTTGACAACTTTCTTAACCCTCTTTATTACAGGAGTATATGCTGGAGCAAGCAGGATGGCATGGTGGTCAGCAGAGCCAAGAGGGGGGAGAGCAACAGATCTGTATGCGTTAGGAACTGAACCATAGCATTTATCCAGTGTCTTCCCCAGGCGGGTGCTGCATGTAATGTACTGCTGGTAGCCTTTTAGTGCTTTTTCAGGATAGCAATGGTTGAAAGCTTAAGCTTTATCGCAATATATTGTATCGCGATAGTCAGCATATTGCAAAATGTTTAAAATGGCAATAATATTGGTAAATGTTCCTAAGTGCTCATAATGGATTTATGTTGGATCTTTGGAAAATAATACAACAAAGAGTAAAGTCTTTTACCTGCTTTTTTGTATTTTAAGATAGCATTTAAAAACGTAAAGTTTATCCGTGTGCTTAGACCACTTTATAAATTGAAAGAATAACCTTTTCTGCTCTTGAGGTGGTTAGGGCTTCATTTCCATGAGCTTTCTTTTATAACTGTGCTGGTGCAACTCCTGCCCGATAGGCAGGAAGGACTACATCAGCAACTTTCTGTTGTGTTGTTTTTAACCACTGGAACATGCCTGTAATTAGTCTATTCTATAAAGTAAATGTATTAGAAATGCTGAGAAAATGTAGGAAGTGGCATTTGTTGAATTGGCTGCTGCCTGTTCAACATGAGCAGGTCTCTTACTTTAGGGCAACGATGAAGCTGGGAGGGAATCATCTGTTAAGTCCTGTGTGTGTGTGCGTGTGTGCGTGTGTGTGTGAGAGGGTTAATGTGTCTGCAACTAATGTCACATGCTACTCAACCATTGACCTGAATATTTAATGTGCACATTAATGCCTATATGCCAGAAAACCTTTCCAGACTTTGAAATACCATTTTAGAAACTGTGTTGTACAACATTGTTACTGCACAGGTGCAAATATCCAAAATATGAGCAGGAAGCGAGTAAGCTCATATTTTTTACTTCTTTCACTGAAATGTCTTTAGCTGTAGTAAATGTGTTTCCATCGGGGCACCCTGGTAGCTCACCTGGTAGAGGGTATGTCCATGCATGTACAGAAGCTTCGTCCTCGCTGCAGCTGCACACGTTGTAATCCAATCCCCTTTCTCACCTCTCACATTTTTTGTCTCTCTTTAGCTTTTTAATCAATAAGGACAAAAAAGACATACAAAAAAGATCTGTAGAAAAAGCTTGTGTCTGATCAAGGAGCACAGGAGCAAGCAAGGGCAGGGGACGGGGAGTGAATCGTTCATTCATGACGACCCACAGCCCAGACTTACCCCGGAGTGGATCCCTTTAGTAGTTGTTGGCTCATGTTTTATCCTGACCTTTGACCCCGAGTAAAACCATGAACGCCTTACAGGAATGAGCTCTTCTTTACTAAAAACAGGTGTCCTATATTTTTAGGTTAATTGAACAACCTCAATATTTACTTTCAGGACAAAGATGTCGCACAGGTAAAGAAAGGAATGATTGTCTTGTTCACATTATTTGAATAGTCATTTGTGTTCTGTGTTGTTTATCTGTTAAGGGTGCATTATTTGTTTTTATATAGTGTTTAGCCAAAGAAAGAAACATTCGTTGGTAAACAGGGACTTTGTGTGTATTGACTTTCTTCATTTCTTAATCATACCATCATGTGGGGGAAAAAGGCATGAAGGGAAGTGTGTTCTCTCAGTTATTATTTTTAAAATCAAGATAGAGCTGGCTCTGTGCTTTTGATATTAATGGGATCATGTTATGCTTTTTCTGGTTTTATATGCTCTTTAGTGTGTTTTCCATGTATCCTGTGCATGTTTAGGCACATCTATTTGCAAAAATTAAAAGTCTGCGTAGACGCGGCTTCTCCTACGTCCTCGTGTTAGCTGCAGTGTTATGCCCCATACAATGTCATGTTTAAGGACATCGTACTTGTTGTTGTGTTACAGTGCCAGCTTGTGATGTTTGCTTGTATTTATCTACCTTACTTTTCCTATCATAGAAACTGAAAGTAAAATAATAGTCCATGAGCCAGTGAGTTGACTGGAGCACTTTCGATAGCTCAGTAGTTTCACATGTTTCTTCTACTCCTGCACGCTAATGCAATGTCTAAACGGTGATACTATGTGTATTAATTTTAGAAAGGATGTGTTTTGTTTCTATATAGATGCTAACTGCTAAGCTAGTGTTAACTTTACCATTCATTTGTTTAAGATGCTAAGTGCTAGTGCTGTGTTGCTACATTAGCTTGTTTAACATGTGTAGACATGCACAGTCAACTGCCTTATTGTGTTTATTAATAAGGACCTTTTTGTATTGTTTTCAGTTTCACAAAAAAAAGAAACCTCAGTAAACTTCATGAGACTCAGCAACATTTCGTGGAGTTTTATTGGGGACTGTTTAGCTGGTTGGATAGTTAGTTTCAGCAGCTAGCGAGGCCTACACATGCAGCATTAGCTGCATGTAACACTCGGTTATAGCCCCCCTCAAAAAATAATTGTCAGTGTGACGTCTTGTCAGTGTGAGATCACTGATCTAAGCCCATTGGCTCGTTGTGGCAAGCCCAGCAGCTCATGTTGCATGCCCATTAACTTCTGTAGCACGCCCACGATATGCCGCAGCCTCCAGTAGCACAGTAGTGCTAAGGTGCTAATGCACGTTAGCTTGAGCAAAAAACGGACTTGGAAAGAAGTTTCAGCTCCTACTCTCTGTGGCAGCTATGGAGATTCTGATGCTTCTGGAAGTTCACAACCACAACATGTAAGTACGCTTCATTAATTGTCTTTTTTATTTGTTTGAAAACAACTTTTGAACTGCTATGGATATATTAGTTCTGTGGAGGCTGTCTGTAGCTGAACTGTAAGCCTCGGCTAACATGCTAAGTAATGCTATTTTTCGAAATTAGAGCAGTACTAAACTATTTATCAACTTTCACCTGAAGCGGTAACAGGTATAGCAGTGTTAACCACCCTCAGACATGTAAGTAGTGTTTTGGAGGTCCAGATCAGCTTTTTACGGACTCAGAGCATTATTGGACTCTGCAACCGGCTGACATTGTTGTGGTTAGCCTCTCTCTGCTGTGTCTCCACTTCTGTTTAAAATGGTTTTGTTACTTTGCATTTGTTTATTGGTGTGAGAAGCTTGAACGGTGCTAAAGTTCGGGTTTTGACCGTGGTTCGAGACGGTCTAATGAATGTAAAATCCACTTTGTTACAGTATCTGAGCTTTATAAGACTCTGCTAACTTCCCGGCTAACACAGCTGTTGTTATCCTCTTTCTACTCTCTTATCCACCTCTGAGTAAAACTGCTTTGTTATGTGGTGATTTTTTATCGATGTAGTAAGCCAGACCATTGCTAAAGTATTGATAATTGATCTAAACAGCTCGGCCAGTGTTCAGGTGGTGTTGTTTAATCATAGCACTGACTGCAAAAGAACGGGTTAACCCATATATATATATATATATATATATGTATATAGATGCTATTCAATAACACAAGAAACGTAAAGATGTGTGCAGCAGGCACTTTGTTTTGAAAGATATGTGTGGTCTAAATATTTAGCTATGAACAAGAAGACAGTGTATTTCTGATTCATGTTAGATTGCTGTGCTAAATTTACATTTTTTCTGTCTCTTTTTTCAGAGTACATCACAGCAGATTACACAGACAACAAGCTCCAGTATCAAGTGGAGTGTACCAAGGTTCCATGATGAGGTTGAGTGGCAGACAGACTCCCCACAAGTCTCAGAGGCCACACAGACATACATACCTCCAAAGGGGTCATCAGTCCACACACAGTTGGCCTGGGGTACACTAAGGGACAAGCAAAGGTACGCACACACACCTAAGAAATTGTCCAACTGCTGAAATCTGAGCAATAATATCAGAAAACTGTGATTTCATTACATGATTGTTGATTTTAGCTTTTTGTATTATAGCTTGTTGCTGTCTGTGATGCATAACAACGAACATGCTGAACGTAATAAAGCAACAACCTCTACAGGACAGCTGGTCTATAAGGTGGCATTCCTCAAATCCTCAAAAAACAGACACAACATACAGTGAGTTACAAATTATTTTATTTTTTAAACCCAAAAGCGCAATCTATTTTTAAACCTTTAAAGTGATAAATACCTATGTGAATATACCTTCAAAGTCTTTGTAAACGTTTCTAAAAAACAGATGAGTGTGAAACTTGATGGCACTGGTGTTGGAGGAGGTGTTTCAGGAACCACAACCATTCATTGAGGAATTACAGAAAATGCCTGACTCTCAAAAAGAAGGAGGGATGGCTCGACACATGTCCAGGTGTAGTCAAGGGGCGGGCCGAAGCCAACATACTGTCCAGTCGGGTCAGGAAACTCGGGGCGAATCCTCAGGACAAATCCTCAGGACGACACACGACAGGACAACCACTCTGCAGTGTCCAAAGTATCTCCAGCACCGGCCCACAAAGCTGCAATGAGCTGCCAAGTGTCTGCACAGCCTGTATGGAGACAATATAGTTGGATGTAAAAATGTTACTTCTCATTGTATATTTACACGTATAGTTCTACACATTTAAATGTTGTTTTAACCTTATCTGAGAATAAAGAACTTTCAACAAATGATTTTCTCACTTGTTTACTTTTTTTACTCTGAAATAGTGAAACTGTTTGATTAGAATTAATTTGATTGAAGATGTAAATCATTATTTATAATGAACATACTCTTCTGCAGTTCTCCGTGATGTTCTCCTCTGAAGATGTTGTGGATGTTTTGAAGTGTATATGGGTTTAAACAGTCCTGGATGTTTTTGGTACAAGGAACAGGCAGCAGATTTATTCTCCTGATGAAAGAAGAAGATACTGATTAAAATGAAATAATGTTCAATAAGAAGGAAAATAATGACAGAGGAGGAAATATTATTGCATGAGATATTGATCCAACAAACACGTGATTATCACCTGGGCTTTTGTAGTCTAAGTAAGTCTATGATGTCATTGATACTTACAATTGCTAATCACATCAAGGAGGTGATCTACAATGCAGAACAAGGTGAGTCGCTGCAATAAACAACGTACAGTACTAATGTAAATACAATAAAAATGTATTGTACAGAACACATTTGTGGCCAATAATCATTGTAATCAAGCCAAACTTTATGAAGCCATGAGTAAGATATATATTTTTGGATTAGGGAAATATATGCTGGTAGCTCCAGTCAGTGAAATTGGAAGAGGCTAATGTATTTTTCAACATAATAACAGTGAGAGTTTTTCTGATAAAAAGACTTGATACAAACATAAGGTGTGTGTTACTGTTGCTATGTTTTTGTTGGAAGTTATCATGGTATTCTGCAGCACACGGTGTTTGCTTCGGTAAGCATTTAGCTGCAGTTTCCACACTTAGCATATACATAAACAACGCAATGAAGCTATTGCGTTAGCTACCGATTAACATATATTACACACATATTACATCTGAAAAGCCTGCAAAATAAATACCTACAACACTGAAACGTCGTGCTCATGCCTTCGTGGCAAAGGTTGTTGTGTTTGTTCCTCCTCTCTGTCAGATTGGTGAAGTTGAAGTTGCCATTGCGGTTTGCATACCGGTGTTTTTGCTCTGCTCGGAGACAGTAGCTGCATTCCCAATATGGTAAAAGGGGCGTGACATTTCCGAGAACCGTGCTGAGCGACTGATCAATTACGGCAGAGCCGACAGGCCGACCAATCAGATCAGACTTGGCACACGTGGGGACTCTGAACGTGGGCACTTCAGAGCCGTAGAGAGAGAGAGTGTCAGAAGCGAGCCGGTGCATGGAGCGGCAGTACATGAAAACAGACACTTTTTTTTATAACTTTAGCTATTGTGAACATACTTTAGTACATAGATTAAATATATGAACCCCAAAAAGGGCATAATATGGGCTCTTTAAATGGAGGGAAAGGGGCACCAGTCATCCGCAATTTCTGTATGTCTTGTGACCAGATGATAGCCTGCTGAATTAAAAAGAAGAAAAAAGGCGCAAAATAACAAGTGCTTGTCAATTAAAAAGTGACTAATTCTATTGAGTTGGATTCATTCAAAATTCTCTTGATTTAGAATTACATAAACATAAAGATTATATTTAATGTAACCAAAATAAGCAGATACTATCTCAAACATTTTGTATGAAAGTTACTTAAGAAATGGCCACAAAATCAAGGACGCATTTATATTTAATACATTTTATCAGACATATTAAGTAAAATGTACATGACTACAGAATAATTTATTACAGTGTACCGTCTCCTGTAATGGACTCAGATTAACTGACTTTTCACTGTGCTTCACACACTGTGTGGCAAATCATTGCCATTATGAGATCAAACTTCCTCCTTTCTGTTACTTCTCCTTCGAGCCAGTCAGATTATCAAGCCTTACAGGTTAACAAAAACACACAAGGAGAATATTAGTCATAACTGTCAGTAAAGGAATCAGCAGACTGTGGCTCAGTATAAGGAATTAGTTTATTACTTTAATATTCAGATAGAAACACAGTACATCATTGAAAGTGTCCAGCTGTTTGTAGTGTTTAAGTTTGTTATCTTAAGTGGGGTTTTATGAGGTACTTAAGTGTATTAGCCACAAGAGCTGCCGGTTAGCATTAACCCTTTTGAAGAGAGACCAGCCGAAGTGCCAGCACAGAAGAGATCAACATACTTTCTGTTTTGTTTTTCTTACTCTTATCTTAGGGTATATTTGAATATTAGGTTTGTATTTATATCAAATGTGTTTTCCCCACTAAAGTGGTCCGGCCCTTATGCCAGTGTAATTATCAAGGAAGACATGCATACATAAGACACACATGTGAACACACATTCAGTTAGTATTATTTATGGCCTGATAATAACACAGCAGCACAACAATCTGGTTCCTCTGTTATTACTGCTGCTGCCCAGTACTGATTACAAATGGAGTCGTGATGCACCAGTTGCTACTCAAAGTTCATTAACTGGGATATGTTTGATACTAGTAGTTGTGCTAACTCAATTATTTTGTTTCTTTGTACTTATACTTTACTATGCAACATATCTGGGAGGCCCTCATGAATTAGAAGATTCAGGTCTAAAGGTGGGGGAAAAAATGTATACAACATAGTATCGCAATATTTTGCGTAGCGATATTTTATCATCTCTGCCAGAATCCATATTTTTTATTATATTGATATTTTTTTTGATTTTTAACTGCGGAAGGGGTTGCACAATTCATTTTGAACAAGTTGCATTGTTAAAAATGACTGCAGTTATTCGGTCGTCCGTATATGTTTGTGTCAGATTGTGAGGTGCATGCAGCCTTTCACAGGGTTTGACTTTGATCACACTGTGTTGGTCAGTCTGTGGACTTGACTCCTATTGTGTACAAATAAAAAGACTGAAGTGAGGTGAATAGACTAGAATAATAGAATGTATTTGACAAAACATTTCTTGATTTAGTTCACTTTTGTGGACATATTATGCAATCTTAAAAAAGTTAAATCGCAATGAATATTTTATCCCGATTCTCAGCATATCAAGAAATGTTTAAAAAGCTAAAGTATCCCACCCCCAGGAGGGCCCAGTGCAAATGTGTCTTAATTATCTGCAACTTTAAAGTGAAAAAATAAAACACTAAACATTTTTTATTTATTAACATTTCAATGGACACATATTCATATTGGGGTGAAACAATTATACCAAACCAAACTTTGCAAAGACCTAAAAAATGTAATGGAAAAGTTCATAACATTTTCTTTTAAATATATATATAGTATATGCAGTGCTGCATTATGGTATGTTTACTGTAACCAAATTAAAGAATTAGACACCAGTTTATGATTTCGGTAATTTAATTTGGAATAGGACAAAATAGGACAGAAACAGGAAGTAAACATTACAATGAAAAGGGAGAAAGTGAACTCCAAAGAAGGGTGAGAATGAGGCCAGTGATAACAGAGAGGACGGTGTCAACCGTTTATGGTCTCCAACTAAATGTTTTACATTGCAAAAATGGTCATGGAAAAATGTCAATATGGCTGCCGAAATAGAGAATTTTCTATGGGTTGTTTTCTTAAACAAAATATTCACTAAAGGCACATTTTACACTTTTTTAAAAAAAATAGTTAAACAATTCAGGTGTAGCTGGCCCTCTTCTCAGCTTTGATCTCCTACTACATGTGCTGCAGACAGTGCTGTGAACAATGGAGTTTATGCTTGAAACTGAATGATTTTTTAAAATCACCTGAAACATTGTTTTGTGTTTTTATAATGACTCAATAAAAATTGTTAATGGCATTGATCGAAAAACTCATGATGCGATACCATAGTACCTTCTTCTTCTGCTTCTTCTTCTGCTTCTACCTCTTCTTCTTCCTCCATATAAAGCTAAAATGTGAATCTCATTTTGGCACCAGATAAAATCCAGAGGATCCCCAAAGGCAGTAGATTTCTGTCTCTTGGAAAAGGTGGTAATCAAAAAAATTGTTTTCTGTATCATATCCACTAGCATGAATTAAAAAGCATAATCAAGGTTTAAGTATGCTGATATTTTTCTAAACATGTTTTTTGTATTGTGAATGCATCCTAAAGTGGATTTCCTCTTCCCTCTAAACAACCATCAAATATTATGGCTTTCTTTCATTGTTCATTTTTATTGCACCAACATTTTGATACAAATATTTCACACAATGAGATTCATTCAAAAGCAAGTATCAACAAAATAATAAAAAAAACAATATCATATTAAATACTGAGTGAGCCAAAATAACACCAGAAAAGTGTTAATTTCAATAAACATTAATAAGCTTCACACTAATAATATTCAACAAAACACTCATTGATAAATACTGGATCAGAGTGGATCAGGTATGAGAGACGATCAGTTCCCTGCATGATCCACATTAAGGACACACTTCTGGGATGTTTCTTAATGAACTCCTCTTTCTTAATAAAATAATTGTTGTATAAATGTTACAGCTGTGCATCTTCACTGGTCTTACGATTCGATTCGATTCGATTACGATTATCCAGTCAACGATTATCACGATGCATCACGATTCATCCTCAATTTTCTATATTACTGAGAGATAAACAGTCTTATAAATATGAACTCATTTTGTATAATTTAAAAAGTGATTTAGACAACAATGTCATCATCAATATATTTACATTGTAAGTTAAAATTAATACATTATATAGGTAGCCTACAGTATAGGTAAAAAGTAGGCTATAAGTGTTTGTGTTTAGTTTATTATAAGAGAGAAAGATGTTTTTAAGTCACTGTGTTTAGTTTATTATAAGAGAGAAAGATGTTTTTAAGTCTCTGTGTGTTTAGTTTATTATAAGAGAGAAAGATGTTTTTAAGTCTCTGTGTGTTTAGTTTATTATAAGAGAGAAAGATGTTTTTAAGTCTCTGTGTGTTTAGTTTATTATAAGAGAGAAAGATGTTTTTAAGTCACTGTGTTTAGTTTATTATAAGAGAGAAAGATGTTTTTAAGTCTCTGTGTGTTTAGTTTATTATAAGAGAGAAAGATGTTTTTAAGTCTCTGTGTGTTTAGTTTATTATAAGAGAGAAAGATGTTTTTAAGTCACTGTGTTTAGTTTATTATAAGAGAGAAAGATGTTTTTAAGTCTCTGTGTGTTTAGTTTATTATAAGAGAGAAAGATGTTTTTAAGTCACTGTGTTTAGTTTATTATAAGAGAGAAAGATGTTTTTAAGTCTCTGTGTGTTTAGTTTATTATAAGAGAGAAAGATGTTTTAAGTCACTGTGTTCTCTTCTCAGGACGTTGTAGCCTTTAGCTGTGAACTTTGTTCAGGGTTAGTTTTGTTTCTGTCCTTTTTATTTCAGATGAGTTGTGTTAAGTTGCTACTGCTGTAAATGCCCCATTTCCTGATATGGATGTTTCACATTAAAAGCACTTCAACTTCAGATAGGCAGGGGACTTTTATTTTGAAGAACTTCGGAAGTAGAATGTGTTTATCATCGAACGAACGCAGCTTTAGCGCAGTTGCACTTATTAGCAGTGATTCTCGATGACGCTGTGTCGGGAGTCAACTTTGTTTACAGCCGCTCACTTTATCACGAGTCACCGCCACATCCCCCTCTTTTAGTTATCCTGGATTTAAGACAGCGAGGCATCAGTTTAAACACACCTTTAGCTGTGATGAAGATGCTAATCCGTGCTGCGGTCAGCTAATGAGACACAGAGTCAAGTCGTTTCAGCCTGCAGCGGAGCACTGTGGTCTGAGCGTGCAGGACCAGCTGACTCTGCTCATAAAGTCAGCAAGCACAGGACCGGGACTCAATTTACGTTGTTTTCTGTGACAAATCCCTCTGTTAGTGTACGTTACTTTCATTACACACCACTGTGTGTGTTTAGGTAAAACAAACTCAGTCAACGCTGCGCAAAACAACCACATTTAGCGGTTAGCAGATGCTTTTTTCTAACTATCGTCAGCATCGATTACGTCCTGTCCCTGCATCGATGCATTAATTGTCTAGTCTGCATCGAGATGCATCGATTAAATGATTAATTTCAACAGCCCTAATAAATGTGTTCATTTGGTTCCTCCACGGGAGAGGAGCAGGAGAGGAATCAGTGTTATGCTCAAGGACACTTCGGCAGAATGAAAAGCAAGGGTCTCCTGTTTAAGACCAGAATCTTTCTCTGCTCCTCTACACCATCCACTTCTTCAAATTAACATATGAGAAGCACACATAGTTTAAACTAATGATTGAAATCTCAGACACTTCCCACAAATACGTCTTCATCCAGGGTTATTGTTGCCATTTAAACTAACATGAGCAGCATTAGTATATGTTGCCTAAAAATGTCCCTGCTTACCAGCCACAAGGCCTTCTAGCCACATGCTAATAATCACACTTTTAAAACGTGTCCACCCTGAACTCATTTCAAACACACCAACACGCACACAGTTTGGGTTAAGGGGGTCACTTCTAAAGTTTAAAGTCCAAAGTTCAGTCTTAAGGATCATACATGGGGTTGCTGAAGTGTCCTAATGCACCGTCCGTAGGATCTACACCTGAAATGTCAAATAAATAGAGAGGTTAGAGGAGAAATTAAGTCAAATGGAGAAAATAAAATCAAAAACTTGACATGAAATCTTTCTTATATATTCACTAACAAAGATTAGATGATAGGAGTTGGGGTTAGGTTTAATTTTAGGAATGTTTAAAAATTTGGTAATATTCATAAATATATTGGACGCTTTCTATGCAAGTACGTGCAAAAAAAGTCCAATACAATTACCAACGCCAATAACCACAAAGTCACAGAATGGGTGGCTAAGCCCAGTACTTGTCATAGCAACGGTTCCACCTTTGTTTGAAGAAAAGATTGATCAGTTCATAGAATTTAACATAATTCATATATTTTGATAGGACCCTTAGCTGGGTGGATCCATTCTTTATGAATTTACAACCAACATACTTTTGTACAAGATAGATATAAGTTCTGGACTCACCGGATCTTGTAGTAGTAAATCCCAGCCGTCACTAGGACGACGATTGCGATGAAAATTAAAAAAAACCTTCCTGGAGAGTGAGAGAAAGAAAATCTGTAATGGTAACCATCATGTTTGTTTTAGCCCTACAATTTTTCTTTCTACAACACTGTTTTCTTTTTATGTATTGGTATAATTTTGGTATAGCAGGTGTATTAAATCACAATCCAGGGTTTTTCCTAAATACAGAAACTTTTGATTCCTCTCAAAGAAGAATCCCCGCATTCGGAATTATAAGAACAAGAATTTCAAATAGCTATCCAAATCTTTTCTGAATATAGAATTTATCCAACAACCATAGAACAAGCAACACATAACGTTTTTATGTGTGTGACTCTCAGCCCTACATAAGCATTGTTTTGAGTGGACTTGAACGCTCGGCTGTTAAGCTACTGTAATGCTTATCAGAGCAGTGATAACCCCCCCCCCCCCCCCCAATCCTGCTCAATCTGCCTCTAAAAATGACCCATTTAATCCAATTAATAACTTAATTCCAATTCAGTATTATGTTTGATTCTGGTGGTAATTAAGGGTGATGATTTCATAAGATCATTTTATGAAATAGCAAGGATCAAAAGAAAAATCCATTCTTTTTGTCATAGGATGTGCTAGACTTATTGCCTTACATGTACCCATACTGATCATGCTAACTTGGCATTAGCTGCCCTCAATGCTCATTGTGATCATGAATGGCCCTGCAATCCATCTAAAACCAAATAGACAGAATAACCCTGCGAACTATGAAATCTTTGTCATTTTTTGCAAAATTTCACACAAACTAAAATAATTTCAGATGTATCACACGCCATGCTGATTCAACATCCAGTAAGACTGCGTGTCAATAACAATAGAAACATGCCAGAAACCCAACAAAATAATTTGTTTTGTTTGTGCCAAGCGGGAGGTTCATGAGTTTGCATTTCACCTCATTGTTACCTGATTGGTCCGACCCATACAGCACTACGCTGGCCTCCACTGATAATACATCTCTGTGGTACTGGCTTTAATCTTCTTCTGGTAAATCTCTGACTGTGTCAGACAGGACTTGATGACCACTTTGCCAAGATAAAATAATTCCTTTTCCTGAATCCTGATTGCTCAAACTGACTTTTGAGCTCAATAAGTAATCTCCTGGCCCCTCCTTATATAATGGTAGGGGAAACACTGGATTCGGTCAAGATTTGGTCACTTTTTAACATAACATACTGTAACCAAGGAGCTGTGACGTTCACAACCCATAGATGTCATAAAAGTTCTGATTGTTTTATCAGATCTAATGGTTAATGACGGCATGAAGGACAAAGTTCCTTTCCAGAAAAATAGATAAAAACTGCTGCCGTAGAGGCTTACTTAAGAGCATTTAAACAAAAAAGAAAATCAGCAATAATTAGTGGTAGAAAAGAGTTGTAAGGGTTGCTTAAAGTGTCCTTACAGGAGGAAGCCAATAAGCTTCTTGTCACAGTTTTTTCATCTAGTGACAGTTCTGTAACAAGTGGCTCATCCTGCTGCAATAACTGACATGGTGAAAATGACTGAATGTCACAGGAAACAGGTCAGTTGTTCTAATGTTTTGTAAATGATAAAATGAGCGGTGAAAGAGCTAGCAGACAACCTTTGCTATTGAAATGGCTGCTCATTGATTTCACTCCTTCAGTCTTTAAAGACTGAACTGCAAAGTAAACAAGGAAGTGTGAGAGGAAACTGTTCTGTTTACATATTAACCCCAGATTGGCACAGTGCTAAAGAAGGTTAGAGGCACAGATAATATAATGAATATATTCTATATATATACATTGGACCTCCTTTATTTAGAATGATGTGATCACCATGTGCTTTGTTGTTTTTTTAGATGTGGCGTTGCTCAGGGTAATCTACTGTATGTTTTACACATTAAACAAACCCTCACATCTGGTATTTTAAGGAGTGCAGGTCACTAACAGATCAAAGTCAGAAACAAATGATTTTAAACGATAACGCAAAGATAACTTGCTCTTAAAAAATTGTAAATTAGTTACTGGCAAACAAGCGGTGATACATCTAAGACTGTGTTTTAAAATACAGTATTCCAGAGCTAAATGGCAATCAGACAGAAATGTTCCCTGTATAACTCAGCTTTGTCAAACATTTCAGTGACACAGGTTGAATCAGTGGTCAAACCTGAAACAAGATAGACCCTTGGTTTAAATTTTGCCTAGTGCCTACTGTTACAGTCATCTGGCAAGGCTCTGGCAAATCAAATACATGCAAAATCTTCCAGATGCTAATATTAAGTTTGAATTTTAAAGCCAAATACTAACTAGCATGGGAAATTCTTCAAAAGTTAAAAAATCCTGTCTCAGCATTGGATACAACATCCAGAGTTTTTTTTTTTTTTTTTTTTTTTTTTTTTTAGCACAGTAACATTAACATTGAGAGTTATAAGGGACATTTCTTTACAACTTTTGGGATTGCATTTTGAGGGTCCCTAAAGCATGGACTCCAGGGACTTTGTTGATGTAACGTCTTTTCCTGCATTGGTAACGCCGATAGAAGTATCCGCTTATTTTGTACATGATCTTAACGTCTACTTGAGGATATGGCAAACATTTGGAACATTCACTGGTTTATGACCAGATAACTGTAAAACTAATGAGATGATCAGCTGTATTTTGTGTTTAGACTTTAATTCATTATCATAATTAATTTAAACTGATTTCAAATATTTCATTAACAATTCAGAGAATACAAATATTTGTGCATACCTGAGCTCAGTCCCTCTGACTTGTGTCCATCTTGTTCCCATGGGACAGTTTGGGTTGTCCTGGTGGTGGTTGTCCTAATGGTGGTGGGACTGGTGGTGGTGATATTTTGAGTGGTTACTGAAGGGCTGTTGGTTTGTGTTGTACTTGATGTCATGCTGGTATGGGTTGTGCTGGAAGATTGAGTTGTCCTAGTGGTGATGGGACTGGTGGTGGTGATCTTTTGAGTGGTTACTGAAGGGCTGTTGGTTTGTGTTGTACTTGATGTCATGCTGGTATGGGTCGTGCTGGAAGATTGAGTTGTCCTAGTGGTGATGGGACTGGTGGTGGGGATCTTTTGGGTGGTGTCAGTGGGGCTGTTGGTTTGTGTAATGATGGTTGAGGAAGATGTGGTGTCTTTGGACGTTGTTTTTATAGCATATATATATGTTGTGGTGTCAGCTGGGAAATCCGTCCATGAGGTGTAGCTCAGTGCAGGTCTTGTTGCACAGCACAACAGCAGACCTACAATTAATGACAAAAGAAATGTGTTATTGTCTATGCAAAAATTCGACATATGACATAAATTCATCGACGCGTCGTCCCAAACAACTAGATTGTCCCACACTCCAGTCCAGTGGTGGCGGTAATGCACCAGAAAGCTAGTCGCCAATTGCTATAGATGCTAAAACGGAAGAAGAATAATTCACACAACAACAACAACAACAACAACGGTGGCGGCAATAACAGCAGCGCAAGCATCGAGGAGCAACACATAGCCAAAAAAAGTCACGCACACGGTCATTAAATTCAGCTGGCGTACCACACGAGTACGACAGCAAAGAACAGACATTTGGAGTGAAAACACCCAGGAGCTCTGTGTCAGGATGGAAGCAAAAACTGTAAGTTCTGTTTACTTTCCCACCCTGGAATGTTCGATTATCAAGCATTGATACAGAATGTGTTTTAGTAGTAAACGTTACATTACACTGTTGATTTGTTGTCTATAAATACATCGCTACTGACGTTAAGCATCGTTAGCTGTCCGGACATGTTTCTAATCTGTTTGCTTACACCGGACGGGTGATTTATACCCCGGCGTCGCTTGATAAAATATGACACAAAAGAGACAACTTTTCTGTCTGCTAGGCTGTCATGTGATGTAGCCGTTTACTCTTGAAATTTCACAATCTAGCAACCAGTTCCAAGTAAACATGTATGAGACAATACATCTGAGACAATGTAAATTTCCCCATTGTGGGATAAATAAAGGATTATCTTATCTGACAATTGTAATTACATCAATTATTTTTTAAGTTAAGCCTCTGTAAATTAAGATGGCTGTAGTCTACTAATATCAACATATGCATGGTGTGGACTGTGAATTTTTAGATTTATGTTAGATTTCTGATTTGCTATTGTGAATATTCATGTGCTTTGTGTTTTTTTAACCCACCCATCCCTTTACAGGAATAGGCAAAGTGGTGTGGAGGATTTTTTTCCATAAAAAGAACCAGAAACCTTGCACACCCGAGGAGGCTAGTGTGTTTATGAACAGCATCGTCTCAATGATTGCTAAGGACCTGAGGCCCATTGCTATTGTTGAGGGTGAAGGCTTCTGTAAAATGGTAAATACTTTCTATTCAGGATACACCCTTCCACCCAGGACTACTTTACTGACTTGATGGAAAGGAAGTATGTGGCTACCATGGACAAAGTAAAAAGTGAACAAAAAAAAGCACATCAGACTATCACTACACATCATTTTATTTTGGAGAGATTCTTGAAGAGCAATGCTCTCAGTGCCATGTTAAAGAAATGCTTAATAAATATTGAAATGCTAACAAAAAATGTTTTGAAATCCTTATTGTGTGAATAGTTACATTGATCAAGTAATGTGAGATAATCGATAACTGAAAAATTAATCGTTACATTCATCGAAAAATTAATCGTTAGATTAGTCGATTAATCGAAAAAATAATCGCTAGATTAATCGTTTGAAAAACAATCGTTTGGGACAGCTCTAGTTTCAAAGCAGAGTTTCATCATCAGTGTTTCGATAAACAGGAAGTCAAAATAGCATGACACACTTCTCACCATTTCGGTACTCTGTTCAAAGTGAAGCAAGACACTCTCTGAAATGCTCTCTATATACAGGCATGATGAAGAACTAAGTCAAGCTCTGCATTAAGGTTTGCAAAATGATTAATACCACGTTTTAAAAGGAACAAAAAGATTGATAGAATTGAAAAGTAGCAAAGCTTTGGAAAACCACAGACCTTCAGTCATAGTTTTAAACCCAAGACTGCCATTAGCAAAAGAAAGAGAGCACTGTCTTAATAGAACAAAAACATTGGCAATGAAACGTTTTTGGGCGATTTAATCAGTGTGCAGGAGTTTGCCTGAAATTTTTGGTAATCAAAAACAAGAAATGACTCAATATTAGGTACCTAGGACTTGTATTTTTGTTACTATGGTAACGAAACGGGTATGAAAATGGTTATTTTTTAGTCCCAGTGTATAGTTCTAGTATTGTGACAACTTTAGCCTTGCAAAACCGGCACATGTCCTTAGGTACCCTTACATGATTCCAGCTGTTGTGGGTCACAGACAGCCCCAGTTTGGAACAAAATAGAGAACTCCCTTAAGTATGTTAAAGATGTAGTATTTATTAATTCACTGCTTTCTTTCGGCTTTAATCATCTCTCATTCACACCCATGTTAGTGAGACCTGAGGGCGCCTGCAAAAATGAATATAGGAACATGTAAGACCTGCATGTAAAACATGTATCTGATAGTTTTGTGGTAAAACCTTCACAGATTTCAAAACAGCAAGTCAAAGAAGGAAAAAAAAACAGATTTCCTGTCTATGATCTTTATCTGTGTAAACCTCAGCAAATTGTGAGAACTAGAGGAAATGATACTTACCCTCATCATGATCAAGAGAGCAGGCCTAGTGAAGGTAACTATTTTTGACAACATTTTTTGTTGAAAGTTCTTAACTACAACTGTGAAATCTGCCTTGAAACAGGTGTTACGCTTTATTAAACAGGAAATGTATCAACCAAACAGGAAATAAAATAACAGTCTGAGAGTATTAAGAATTTACATAGAAGTTAAAGTGATTTACAGTTTTTTACCTGCCTTATTCCTCCTAAGCCCATCCTACCCATTATTAATCTTAACACTAGTTATAGCATCTTTTAGCACTATCAGTAATTTTCTTCAATATCTGAACTATTTTACGTACTAAAAAAAAAAAGCATTGGGGGTTACGTGATGCTTTCTAGCTGAGCAGACGTCTTTTGCTGAGCTCCGGCTCCATGAGGCACTAAATTACATTTATAAAGTTTTACTTGGTGGTTAACTTCCTATCCTCCTTGCGAGAAAGTTCAACAATGTCCGCGGGTGCTTCAGGTTCCTCTCACTCGATGACATCATCGAGAACTAAGACCGTAGCTAAAAATGTACAGTCCGCTAGCCAGCTAGCCGACGCGGTGGCTAAAGATGGCGCCGATCTCGACGAGATTGATATAGCACAAGTGGTCACCAACAAGATAAGCTTGCTGATGGATGACAAGTTTGCAGGCTTGCAAACTACTCTGGAAAATCTCATGGGGCTGATCCAAGAGCATTCCACTCGCATTGGAGAGGCTGAAAACCGTATTTCGGCCGCGGAAGATGAGGTGTCCTCTTTAACAATGTGTTGTCGCTTCAGCGGTCTGTGAAGATGATGGATGAACGTATTGATGACCTCGAAAACCGCAGCAGAAGAGACAACATACGGATCGTCGGGCTGGGAGAAGGCATCGAGGGCAGACAGTTCTGCAGACAGTTCTGCAGTACTTGTGCAGTTCTTCGAATCATGATTACCGAGGGTTCTCAGTTTCCAGGCTAAAGGTGACAAGGTGAAGATCAACAGAGCGCACCGGGGTGCCGGCGCGCTGACCGATAACCGACCCTGTCCTGTGGTGATAAAGCTACACAACTTCGGTGATAAACAGAAGATTCTACAAGCGGCAATGGAAAAGGGGCAGCTGCGACACGACGGGCATGCTTTTTCCATTAAGCCTAAAGTTAAAGCTGCACGTCGGGAGTTTAATAAAGTCTGCGAGCAGCTCATTCAGAAGGGGATCCGTTTTACTATGCGCTTTCCGGCTAACCTCTGCATCAAATACAACAGCCAGGATCACTCATTTAAGACACACCAGGACGTGGAGAAATTCATCACTGGACTTGGCTGATGATTGTCTCCTTTTTCCTTTTCTCCACAACAAGGTTTAATTAAAACCGCAAGCGGTGATGAAGGGCCCTTGCACCCCTGTGCATGTCAGGGTGTGTTGCGACCGCGGGAGTGCAGTAACTGCGGAACGTGGCTAAGCAGCAGACCGTGCAGTCCGAATTGTGTAAAAGTCATACTATGGTATGCTGAGATAGGCAGCGTAATGAAGATCACAGAAAATTTTGAAGTAGAGCAGTTCAGGCTGGCACTGTCATGATAGCTATGAAATATGGAGCAAATTGAGCATTGTGTAGTACTTATTCCTTGCAGTAGGAGGCGCTATGGTTAAGGCAAGGCAAGGCAAGTTTATTCATATAGCACATTTCAACAACAAGGCAATTCAAAGTGCTTCACACAACACATCAAAAGAATCATGTCAGAGGAAAGAAAAGAAAGATTAAAATACAACATAAAAAAAACACTGGAATTATTGAATCTGAACATATATTCAAGTAAAAATAATTCAATTGAAATTAATTGAAATAAATAAAGTAAAAATATAAAAATAGTTAAAAGTTACAGTGCAGTGAGTTAAAATTCAAAATCTTATTAAAGCTGTCTAATGAAAGGCAGCTGTAAACAGGTGTGTCTTCAACATCAATTTAAAAGAGCTGAGAGTTTCAGCAGACCTGCACTTTTCTGGGAGTTTGATCCAGATATAAGGAGCACAGAAACTGAACGCTGCTTCTCCGTGTTTGGTTCTGACTCTGGGGACAGAGAGCAGACCTGTCCCAGACGACCTGAGCGGTCTGGATGGTTCGTAATTAATCAGGAGGTCACTAATGTATTTTGGCCCTAAACCTTTAAGCGCTTTATAAACCAGCAACAGGATTTTAAAGTCTATTCTCTGACAGACTGGGAGCCAGTGTAAAGACCTCAGAACTGGACTGATGTGATCAATTTTCTTGGTTTTGGTGAGGACTCTAGCAGCAGTGTTCTGGATCAGCTGCAGTTGTCTGACTGATGTTTTAGGCAGACCTGTAAAGACACTGTTGCAGTAATCAAGACGACTGAAGATAAAAGCATGGACAAGTTTTTCCAGGTCCTGCTGGGACATAAATCCTCTCATTCTTGATATGTTCTTCAGGTGATAGTAGGCTGACTTTGTAATTGTCTTAATGTGGCTTTTAAAATTGAGGTCTGAGTCCATCACTACGCCCAGATTTCTTGCCTGGTCTGTGATTTTAAGTCTTACTGACTGAAGCTGATTGCTGACTCTTAGTCGCTCCTCCTTTGCTCCAAAAACAACAACCTCAGTTTTGTCTTTGTTTAGCTGGAGAAAATTTTTGCACATCCACTCATGGATTTGCTCTGTGCATTTACCCAGTGCTTTTATGGGTCCATGGTTGCCTGGCGACATTGTAATATATATTTGTGTGTCGTCTGCGTAGTTATGATAACTTATTTGATTGTTTTTTATAATCTGAGCTAGTGGGAGCATGTAGAGGTTAAACAGAAGAGGCCCCAGGATGTAACCTTGGGGAACTCCACAAGTAATTTTTGTTTGCTCAGATTTGAAGTTACCTATAGACACGAAGAAGTCCCTGTCCTTTAAGTAGGATTCAAACCAGTTTAGTACTGTGCCAGAAACTCCCACCAAGTTTTCCAGTCGGTTGAGTAATATATTGTGGTCAACTGTGTCGAACGCAGCCCTGAAATCAAGTAAAACTAAGACTGAGGTTCTGCCACTGTCTGTGTTTAAATGGATGTCATTAAACTCTTTAACCAGAGCTGTCTCAGTGCTGTGATTTTGTCTAAAATCTGACTGGAAGACATCGAAACAGTCGCTCAATGTCAAGAAGTTATTTAACTGTTGAAAAACAGCTTTTTCGATTATTTTATTTAAAAAAGGAAGATTTGATATAGGCCTGTAATTGTTCATTATTGACTTGTCTAGATTGTTCTTTTTTAATAGTGGCTTGATGACTGCTGTTTTCAGGGCCTGTGGGAAGACACCTGAGAGAAGAGACAGGTTTACAATTTGTAACAGATCTGGAGCCATGACTTGGGAAACCTTTTTGAAAAAACCTGTTTGCAGAATGTCAAGACAGCAGGAGGAGGAATTTAATTGTTGTATAATGTCCTCCAGGTTTTGAAGGTTGATTTGATTAAATTGTGTCATGGTGCTTAAGTTGGTTTTAAATGGACACAGCACATATCCTGATCCTGATGATGAGTTACTGACAGTTTATCTAATTTTCTGGATTTTTTCAGTAAAGAAGGTGGAAAATGTATTACAGGCCCTAGTAGAATGAAATTCAGATGCTATTGACACAGGAGGGTTTGTTAGCCTGTCGACAGTAGCAAACAGGGCACAAGCATTATTATTGTTTCTGGTGATGATGTCAGAGAAGAAAGATTGCCTTGCATTCCTCAGTTGTGAATAATAAGTGTGAAGTCTCTCTTTGTAGATGTCATAATGAATCTGGAGATTAGTTTTACGCCACCTGCGTTCAGCTTTTTGACAATCTCTTTTTCCGTTTCTTACCAGTGTTGAATTTCTCCATGGAGATTTTGTCTTACCAGAGACAACCTTCACCTTAGTGGGAGCAATGGAATCAATAACATTTGTGATTTTAGAATTGAAGTTATCTACCAACTCACTGACTGAGCCCCAGGACAGGGCAGCTGTGGAAGAGAAAACCTGGTTAAATATTTCACTGGTGTTTTCAGTTATACACCGTTTTGTGATCACTTTTGTTTGAATACTTTTGTACTCTGACATAGTACTCTCAAATAAAACACAGGAGTGATCAGAGAGGGCAGCATCTAAAACAACAACCTTGGAGATGTCCAAGCCCTTGGAGATGATTAAGTCCAGAGTGTGCCCTCTGTTGTGTGTGGGCTCCGTCATGTGCTGAGTCAGCCCAAAGCTGTCCAGAGTGTGAAACAGTTCTTTAATCCCTCTGTCCTGGGGGTTATTAATATGGATGTTAAAATCACCAACAAGTCAACTACCTTGACTTGAGAGCGTTATTAACCCCTCTTCCCGATATGATAGCATGTCATGTTTACCAGGTACCAATGGATGCAGTATATTGTGCCGTTTCATTTGATACCTGTATATCCCCTCTAGCTTTAAAATTGAGCCCGTGACACCATCTGGAAAATAATAACATTTATGTCAGCTGAGGGCACACTAACATTAGACAACAAGTTAACCGTTAGCGATAGCTAGCTAACGAAATGACTGCTAGCTAACTGGTAAACCGTTAGCGCGAGCAATTCTGTGAAATTGCTTGGTTGACTAATGTAACATAATGGTTTTATAAGTTTAGCTAGTTAGCCGTTAGCTAGCGAGAGTTACAGCCACTTCCTCTTCATGGCGATGTGATTTGTGGACTTCCTGTTGGATATTGAGCATGGGTGCAAGAGGGTTTATTGTAGGTGTTGTCAAGATGGATAAGCATAGCAAAATTCAGAATTGTAGGCTCAACGTGCTGTGGGGGCTGAATGTTTGAAATATTGTAGGGGGCGCCACTGAGCCATTAAGCCACGCCCACTCATTTAAATGGTATCAAATGTTTGACTTTATCACCAGGATCATATGTATGAAGTTTCGGGACTGAACAACTATGTTAAGCCTGTGAAAAAACTACTTCCTGTTTGATGGAGCCAGTGCGTCCGTATGGCAACAGTGTTGGACGTAGGCGTTTGAGCTTGAAAGTCTTGTATGGCCAAGTTGTTAGCATGGTCCACACCAATTCTGAGGGGGAATTGAGCTACCGTGTAGCAATGGCTAATGCTAATTGAGTAGAAGTAACTTCCTGTTGTCAACAGGTGGTGCTGTGACTTATTTGAAAATTTCAAACATAGATGTGTTCAGGGCAGGCCCCATATCAGGTATGAGAAATTTTAATATGATTGAACACTGCATGGCAGAGATATAACCATTTACTTTTTTGGCAAGTTGCCAAAATGCACATCAAACTTTGAACGCATGCCACGGCCACGTCCTTTGACAAAATATCGTGCAGAGCACAATGGGATATGTTGATCACTAGAATACACTGCCACTAAGTTTGCATCCAATGGCTGAACGCTTTCGGACTAGCTTTATTTTTCGCTTCTGCCAGTCTTTATTTTTATACATCTGTTTATGTATTTCAGTTTTACTTAAACTGTATTTCCGTTTTCTTTTCTTTCTTCAAAAACATTTTATCCATATTTCAACACAATATGCACAGAAATATACATAAACTTATACTTGTCATTAATTACATGCAAAAATTCTCAAAACTACAAAATAAACATTTCTGTGTGTTATTATTTTCACAAATATAAAATAATTCGGTTCTGCTACTTAAGAGCTTCTTATCAATGCAATACAGTTGCAAACAGGTTTCCAGTTTAACTGAATAAAAGTTCAATTGTCGCTTAGCATTATGCTAACAAATAATGTGGGAAATCCCATAGAGAAACAGCGAAGCTAGCGGAGTTAGCGCTACACTTTTTACGTGAATATAAGTACAAAATATGAAAACGAACAGTCTTCATGAACCCACGGTTACTTTAAGAGATATGCAGGCGCTTTACAAAACTAGCAAAACAGCATGGGAGCTAGGGACAAGCCATGACAGACATAGGCTATATGAACGTGGTGATGAGCTAAGCTAGCGCTCATGAGCATCATAGCTAAAGTACCTTAAAACCTTCAAAACAAATTTAAAACACATCCTGACACACACTAAAGTATGGCGTTACCTTCCACATGCTATAGAAGAATATATAGACCACATGTACTATGTGATTTGTGACATTTACTCACCTGTAAATAGGCCTAACAGGGAAATAATAGCAACAGGTATGTTTCCTTTCCTGCTACCGAGCACACTAAGCTGTCTCACTTGGAGGTTACGCCTCCTTGTGGAACAAATTGGAACCACACTCTAAATTAAAATATTTCAATCATGGATAGTCACCACAAGATGGCAGCATTGCCTTAATTTCAGACGGGCTCTGTATCATGCATGAGAAATTTTGAACTACCTTGACTTGAGAGCGTTATTAGCCCCTCTTCTCGACATGATAGCATGTCATGTTTGGTACCAATGGATGTAGTTTTTCGGGCAGGTTCATTTGATACCTATTATTCATTTTTATAAGTTTAGCTAGTTAGCCGTTAGCTAGCAAGAGTTACAGCCACTTCTTGTTCATGGCGATGTGATTTGTGGACTTCCTGTTGGATTTTGAGCATGGGTGCAAGAGGGTTTATTGTAGGTGTTGTCAAGATGGATACGCATAGTAAAATTCAGAATAGTAGGTTCAACGTGCTGCGGGGGCTGAATGTTTGAAATATTGTAGGGGGCGCCACTGAGCCATTAAGCCACGCCCACTCATTTAAACGGTATCAAATGTTTGACTTTACCACCAGGATCATATGTATGAAGTTTCGGGACTGAACAAGTATGTTAAGCCTGTGAAAAAACTACTTCCTGTTTGATGGAGACAGCGCGTCCGTATGGCAACAGCGTTGGACGTAGGCGTTTGAGCTTGAAAGTCTTGTATGGCCAAGTTGTTAGCATGGTCCACACCAATTCTGAGGGGGAATTGAGCTACCGTGTAGCAATGGCTAATGCTAATTGAGTAGAAGTAACTTCCTGTTGTCAACAGGTGGTGCTGTGACTTATTTGAAAATTTCAAACATAGATGTGTTCAGGGCGGGTCCCGTATCAGGTATGAGAAATTGTAAAAAGATTGAACACTGCATAGCTGAGATATAAGCATTTACTTTTTTGGCAAGTTGCCAAAATGCACAAAAAAGTTCAAACGCACACCACGGCCACGCCTTTTGACGAAATATCGTGCGAAGCACAACAAGATATGCTGAGCCTGTCTAGAACGCACTGACACTGAGTTTGCGGCGATCGGATGAGCGCCCTCGGGCAAGATCCTTCAAATAGGAAGGCTGAAATCTGCGATTTTGGGCCATTTTTGTGAAATTCAACTTGAATTCGTGGACTTCCTGTCGGGTTTTTGAAACGCTGCAAGAGGATTTTTAGTCCGTCCTGAGAAGCTTAATATGCCTACCAATTTTTGTGAGTGTACATGAAAAAACCCTCTATGGGGAGGCCATTTTGAAAATTTCAAGGGGGCGCCACTGAGCCATTTTGCGAAATTCTTTTACGAAACCACCAAAATATAAATTTTTTCTCGAGACCTGATGACCGTGGAAAGTTTTCGCACACGTTCAGGCCCTCAAAATCGTGTTTAAAGTGGAGGAAGAAGAAAAATAATAATTCTTAGGGTTTCAAGAGGGTCCTACGCACTTGTCAGTGCTTCTGGCCCTAATTATATGCCTCTGCAGTAATCTCAACGTGAGATATGGTATGTAGCCTGCTTCCTCTATTCCAGGAGTTCATACACGTTTAAAGACTTTACTTACTTGTAATGGGGCAGTGCAATAAGGCAGGCATTTGTTTTACAGTATACCACTGAACGTCACAGTGCAATTTCTGTTCATATATTATTCTGGTAGTAGCTCTTTTTTTACCCGCTGTTGACCATGCCAAATACTTTTGTACCATGCCTTAGGGGGCGAGAGTATTGAAGGGGATTTTCTTTAGTTTCATAATCTAGTATGCTTTTTGAGAGTTTTTTATTTTTCCTCTTCTTTCAGGAGATTAAATCTCCTCGGCTTCATGGTCCCATTATTGTTGTTGCACCTTTTAGATTGCGCAGGGTTGGGGGGCGAGGGGGCAAGGGTGTGTGGCTCCTTTTTTATGCACAGCACCCCCGGTTGGGGGTTGCTGAGATGTTCAACTTAATGTTATATGTATTTACTTTAATAATCTGTGTCCTTTACACCCCATTTTTTTAATTTTCCATTCCTAAAGAAGGAAAACTGCCAGATTGGCTTTCTCCAGTGTTGAAGAAATTATTAAGACTTGACTCCATGCAATAAGACTCAGTTGACTCAGATGGCTTACGTTGATGAAAGTTTATGATGAATACTCGAGGAGACATGATTCAACATCACACTTCTGTACTCGTGTCTTGCTCAATCACATCTGCCGAACTTCTCGAAAGGCATCGCATATATCCTAAAAGACATTATCATTATCAGGGTCGTGTCACATTGACCCACCTAGACTAAACTGTGACGTCTATAACACTGGAGCAGACAATAAGTCTACCAAACATCCTTACAGATATCAGGAAGAACAGTTGACACTCTCTAAGCTGTCCTTGGTGTTCTAATAACAGCTGAACTCTGTCAGGTCTGACTGACATTAGAGAACAGTGAATAACCCTAGTGACATCTGTACATTATAATCTAAATAACTACAGAAATTCCACCACATCCAGGAGACCCATCTTTCAGATCTCGAACACATTAAACTACGTAGAAG
This sequence comes from Labrus mixtus, assembly GCF_963584025.1. Taxonomy (NCBI): domain Eukaryota; kingdom Metazoa; phylum Chordata; class Actinopteri; order Labriformes; family Labridae; genus Labrus; species Labrus mixtus. The sequence goes on from NC_083628.1 coordinate 21,135,872, forward strand.
CTGGGTGGGTCAGGTCTTTCACTCCTCCTATAACAGCAGTAGCCGTGTGGTGGCAATTCTTATGCACCGCAGTCTTGCATTTAAGGTGGACAAGGAGATTAAAGACAAGGAAGGGTGCTATGTTCTTATATCAGGCTTGGGGAACACATTGTAATTGGTTGTGTTTATGCACCCACAGTATATGAACCATCATTGCTATCTAGTTTACTTGCAGATATTTCATCATTATCCTGCTCTCTTGTAGTGCTTGGAGGAGATTTTAACTGTGTGCTCGATCCCAGCGTTGATCAGCCCCCTTCTAAAGATAGAAAAGTACCAACTTGTTAGATTTTTGCAAGGACATCGAACTATTCGATGCATGGAGGATCTTTAACCCTAAAGGACAAGATTTTACATTCTTCTCTCGACCCCATCAATCACTTTCTAGAATCGGCTACTTCGTAGTTTCAAGGGGAATTTTGGAAAGAATTACTGAATGCCAGACACAGACTGTATGAGTCCGGCAATAAATCAGGTCTCCTTCTTGCTCGGCTAGCTAGAGGTAGAGTGGAAACTAACAATATTTCAAACACTCAGGAACAGTAGGGGGGAAAACATATACAACTCACTCGACATCAACAAAACTATGAGGCTTTTTTATGAGAATTAATATTCTTCTGAATGTCATTCTTCTGCAATGGCACGGGGGGCCTTTTTGGGTAAACTGGAGCTCCCTAGTCTTAATGATGAACAGAAGGGAGAGATAAACAGGCCTATAACAAAGGATGAGGTCTTAGAGGCCATTAAGATGCTAAAGGGGGGGAAAGCCCCCGGCTCTGATGGATTTGCCACAGAATTTTATAAAACATTCAGAAAGATTGTAATCAAACCTCTGACAGATATGAATCAACATTCTTTTGCTAATCATAAATTACCACAATCTCTTAATTTGGCCAATATATCCTTGATTTTTAAAAAAAGGTAAACCTCCAGAGGAGTGTGGCTCATACCGTCCTATTAGCCTGATTTGGGTCGATAGCAAAAGTTATTGCAAGGAGGCTAGAGGGTCTTTTGCCAAGTCTTACCAATCCTGATCAGACTGGATTCATACAGAATTGTCTGTCATCTTTTAACATCCGAAGGCTTTTGAATGTGATTCAATACACAAATCAACATGGTGGCAAGGCTCTCACTGTGTCCATAGACGCTGAAAAAGCTTTTGATAGGGTGGAGTGGTGCTATCTACAAGAAAGGCCAGAGCAGACTTCATCTGCTGAGGAGACTCAGGTCCTTTGGTGTGCAGGGAGCACTTCTGAGGACTTTTTATGACTCTGTGGTGGCATCAGCCATCCTCTACGGAGTGGTGTGCTGGAGCAGCAGCACTACGGCTGCAGACAGAAACAGACTGAACAAACTGGTGAAGAAGGCCAGCTCTGTCCTGGGCTGCCCCCTGGACCCTGTTGAGGTGGTGGGAGACAGAAGGATGATGGCAAAGCTATCATCCCTGATGGAGAACGTTTCCCACCCCCTGCATGGAACTGTAACAGCTCTGGGCAGCTCCTTCAGGCTTCGCCACCCGCGGTGTCAGAAGGAGAGATACCGAAGGTCCTTCCTTCCTGCTGCAGTCAGACTGTTTAACCAAGCCTGCTCCCAGTAGATCACAAAACATACACACAACTGGACAATTCACTCTGACTTTGTGCAATAATAATGTTATATTATGTTTGTCAAACCACTTTGTGCAATAACATGTTACACTTTATGTGCACTGTGTGCATGTCTGTTACACTGAATATTACAGACTACACTTTTGTCAAATAGCTGATCTATTTTTTAAATCTATTTTTTTAGTATCTATTTTTTTTCTATTTTTCTTTTTATATTTAAATTGTACTGTGTTCACTTTTTGTCTGCAATCTTTGCTCTTTGCTGCTGTAGCACTGTAAATTTCCCCATTGTGGGATAAATAAAGGATTATCTTATCTTATCTTATTTGTTTGATGTCTTGAGGAGATTTGGTCTGGGGGGTAACTTCCTCAGGTGGATACAAACCATTTATAACTCACCAATGGCTAGCGTTATCACAAACGGCCTCCGCTCTGAACCCTTCCCACTGGCTAGGGGCACCAGACAAGGCTGCCCCCTTAGCCCACAACTGTTCGCAATAGCGTTAGAACCCCTTGCCGTAGCCATTAGGCTTAATGCAGACATAAAGGGTGTTTCAGTTGGGGGTGCTATACATAAAATAGCTCTCTATGCTGACGATATTTTGCTCTTTTTGTCTTCCCCTGAAAGGTCAATCCCTGTTACTATGTCACTGCTGGAAGAATTTAGTAGTGTATCTGGTTACAAGGTTTGATAAGTCTGAGGCAATGCCTATTGTCGGGCTAGATCTTGATGACTTGACAGAGGATTTCCTATTTAGGTGGACTAGCTCAGATTTTACTTATCTAGGAATTAAAGTATCCCCCAACCTGTCTGATCTCTGGAAACTAAATATTTCCCAGACTATATGTGCTGTTAAAAGAGACTTACAACGTTGGTCGAATCTCCCTTTGTCCTTTATGGGCCAGATCAGTTTGATCAAAATGAATGTGCTCCCCAGGATTCACCATTGACCAGTTCAACCAAACTTATTTCCCTGTATAATGTTTTTAAATGCACAAAAACTGCGCTGACAAGTTTAATCTATTTGAAAAACATCTTTGTAGGAGGTCTGGAGGTCTCACCCAGAACATCTTTAGCATCAGAAATGTCTTTCCCTCAATCTGATCAACATTTATGCACAATTTGAAGGTTTTCCTCACCACTTTGAAATGATGATTTAGTTATGTGTCCTCTTTTTATGTTCATCAGGAACATTTTCACGCAGTGATGCATTCATTTAAAAACATGTAGACTTCAAGTGTTTCTGTTCTATTTAGCCCTGCAGAGTTCCTACAGCTGAAGCTTCATACAAGCTCTGCAGCCTTTGTTGTTTTTTATGACATCATTGGACTAACTTTAGTTTAGTTTATATATAATCAAACATAATACAGAATGTGTTCATTCTGTGACACATGATCAAAGTAAGTTTTACTGAAAGAAGAGTTTAATTCATAGAGGGGGCGGGACATCGTTGATTGACAGACAGACAGTCACCATGGTTACTCACTCTTACCTGCCTGCTGCTTTGTAACGTCGTTTAGTGTAATCCCTATAAATTCTGTAATCACAAAAGGTGAGCTTCGGGTGGAGAAGCTTGTTAGTAACTTTTAAAAACTGAGAGAGAGCAGAAAACACCGACAGCAACATTTGAAACATTGGGGTTATATCTCCCCTCACTGTCTGTCTGAGCTCCTCTCTGTCTGACTCTCTGCAGACTGTTAACGTCTCTCCTGCTCGTTAAACGGTTTCGCTATCCGAGATGTAAACTTAACTGTGCACACTATGCAGATAAGTTAACCGTTGCTCACGCCGTGTCGGTTTGGAAAAATATCACAACAGTTGCATATAACCGGGATAGAGTTGTTTTTGCGGACTTTAAGTTTCGTTTTCGTTTTCACCGCTGCGGAGCAAAAGAGGGTGAGACGCGTCTGTGTCGAAGCATAAACTGCAGCATGATAGAATAAACACATAAGCCCGGTTCTACGATCTCCCTGTTTTGGCAGATCGTCAGCATGTTAAAATCCTTCACGATCTAAGATCGTTATATCGCCCACCACTAGTCTGGCATGGTAAGAAGCCGAGGGAAAAAATTAAGATTCTACAAATGCCAACCAATGCTGGTGGTCTTGGCCTGCCCAATATACTTTTTTATAACTGGGCCTGCCATGCTCGGATAATTTGCGGTTGGCTTCGCTCATATCTTGACTCAACCTTCTGCATCAATTCCTGGGCTTGCTCGCCTTTATCTATGTGGGGCCTGATTAACTGCAAAAGGCAAAATGACGCAAAAGAGGTCAAAGCTAACCTGATAGTTTAGGGGGGATATAGTTAGTTTCTCTGGGAGGAAGGATTTGGTCTCTATGCTGATACCTATTTGTGGGAATGGTGACTTTACCCCAGCTAATAGCAGCTCAATTTTTGAGTTGTGGAAGTCCAGAGGCATTATTGGAGATTTATTTAATGATGGTATTCTCATGTCTTTTCAACAACTTCAACTTCAGTATGGCCTTCCCAAGGAGCATTTTTGGGTACTTGCAGATTTGTCACTTTATTAAGGGGCTGAGTCTCCCCTCCCTCAATACTCCTAAATTAAGTGCCCCAGAATCCTTTCTTATTAACTACAAGAACTCCTCCCATTTTATTTCCTCCTTTTACTACCTGTTACATGACACTTGTCCAATAAGCTTATTTAATGTCCAGCGTAAATGGGAAAGGGACCTAGATAATGAGTACATAGGAGACGACTGGCAAGAAGCTTTGAATTGTATCAAAAATGTGTTTTCTTGAAATAGACTGAGGGAAACTCAATATAAAATTCTTCATAGATTACACATAGCACCTTCCATCCGGAATAAGATGGACCCAGGCCTGTCGCCACAATGTCTGAAATGTCTCACAGAGAGAGGGGACTATATTCATCTTTTTTGGCAATGTAAATACATATCACGGTTCTGGTCCTGTATAGCAAAAGAGCTTAGTGGCATTTTCAAAACTGAAGTAACCAAGGATCCCGGCCTCTTCCTACTTGGCCTGCCATCTAAGTTTGTGTCTCTCCCCTCTCTTAAATTTAAATTGCTGGATAAACTGTTACTTTTGGCAAGAAAATGTATACTGTTGAGGTGGATCAAGGACAAACCTCCCACTGTTACTATGTGGTACAAAGAGATTTTTTCTGTACTTCCACACGAAAGGATTAGTGCAGTGCTGAAGGGCAATGGACAGTTATTCTTGATCACTTGGCAACCACTCATGGACTACCTTCCTAGTCTAGATCTATTGTCAAAAGTATTCTCTTGTCCTACTTTATTTGCCTTTTCTGGTTTTAGTTTTATTGTCTGTTTTGGTTTGTTTTTTGTAGTGGTTGATTTTAGTCCTTTTGGTTGTGTCTTTGCATGTGTCTTCTAACTGTTATATTGTTTGAAAATTTCAATAAAATTGTTATTGAAAAAAAGACTTTCAAGCTAGTCACCAAATGACAAAAAAAACATGCATTGATTGAGTTACTCACATGTTATCAGAGTTTGTAGGCCGACCCTCCCCATTGTGTTCCTCTTACTGTAAACCTCAACAAACACGTGTGTAGCTGAAGCGCTGTGCTCTGCGCTCCCTGAGGACAGCTGTAGTGTGTGTGGCTGCCGCTGCCTGTAGGTGACTAATCAGAAGAGCCTGGGGGCGAGGCTACGTGGTGACTTCACATTCAAACCTTACAGAGCAGATTGCATAAGGCTTTGAAATGAAAGGAGGAAGTTAGATTGTAGGGGACACACTTACTGGTAATATCCCTTAAAGTTAACTCTGTTAGAGTTTGTATTACTGGTTTGCTACATGTAAGAGATTATGTTGGAACTGGTATGATCAATATCCATATGCATTTAGGATTAACTATGATAGCATGCAGTGAGTGCAGGATTTATTTAATATTTTACCTCTTTCGTCATCCTCATTAATGTCACATTTCCAAACTGATTAATATGTTTGTTGTAATACATCGATTTCCATATTTATGTATTTTCTTGGGTTTTATTATAATTCAATCAGTGTTATCTTGGTTGTAGTTAATAATATATTCCAGCAGAGAGCAGCACTCGCATTCAGAAAGTGGCTTCGGCTTTTCAGGCATCAAATAGATTTAACAATAAGTAGTATCACCATATTCAGATAATCTGAGGTTATGAAACAAAATAAATCACTTAAGATGTGATGCACAGATTCAGCCATTCCTATTCCCAAAGAGAAACATATTTACATAACTTCATTGGACCAGGGGTTCCCCAAACCTTTTTAAGCATTAATAAATGACTTTGGTCTCTTTACATGGAGTGCACACTCTAACCACTGAGCTAATCTGGTGCCTCAGTGAAATTTATATTTTCCACACAAAAAAATTGAATAAATAAGTTTGTAAAATGTCAGAAAGTATTTTGAATGGCGTTTTCCTGAGGTAAGACGTGACATAAAAAAACAATGTGGAAGTAGCGGCCGAAGCAACAGAGTCCGCTACACGACCTTATAATGAGAATATTTGTCTTTATATCAATGCTATGTGTAATCCAATGGAATGACAACATCCACAAAAGAGAGGAGAACAACATACTGATGAACAGAAAACATAATGCAGCCGTTTAATTACGTGCACGGAGATCGTAGTGGTCGCGTGCAGACATTTTAACGCTAAACCGGGCCGGAAGTAACGTCCGATGCTTCGATGCAAAGAATTTTCCTCGATGATTTTTTTGTCCTCGAATTATTAGAGTTAGTCGAGGAATCGTTTCAGCCCTATGTGTGTGTGACTGCAGTGTTTCCCCTACCATTACATTAGGGGGGCGGCCTGCTCCCCCAACGCCCCCCCGCCCCCCTTGAAAGTCAAGTAAAAAAAAAGAAAAGAAATTCGGAAATCAGGGAAAGAAGTCATTCAAGGACACCTTTCCAATAGAAAAGGACATCTGTCATTAAAAGTAACACATGAACACCAAGATTCTTTCAAGTTTGTGTCGGCGTGTCAGCATGTCAGCTTGTCGGCTTGTCGGCTTGTCCCCACCCCCCCCACCCCCCCCAACGCTGTAAACCTAGGGGAAACACTGGACTGTATGTGGAGCTCCCACTGTGCACTGTGAATTCACAGACTGGGCCACCAAAAGTTGTTGTGGAATCAATATGAATGTCTTAAATTATTATGACAGCTGAGCTTTGTTACTGCGCTGTTTAAGAATTGCACAATGACAAAATCTTTTACCTTTTTTTTGCTTTGGGTCAACATACCTGCTGTGTTAAGAGAGCTGCTGTTGATGCTGCTGCTGTCAGCTGTGGCGGCTGTGATTGTGGCTGGTCCATTCTGTGTTACAGATGTTAGGTCAAGAGATGAAGAGGTTGTGGGATCAGTGGCAGTAATGGTTGCATCCCTGGTAGACTGAGTTACATTCGTAGTAGCAGGTTGAGTAGATGTATGCAGCAGTGGAGCAGCTGCATTGGGTCCTGTTGGAGCACAAAAGATTAGCCTTCATGAAGTTAAAATTGAGACATTTTATCATTTATACATTATAGAACAATAATAGAAAGATAAGAGGAACCTAATTTTTTAGATGGGCCAATGCATAGACTGATATAGTTTATCTGTGAAATTAGATACTGGTTTGTATATTGTCCAATAGGTAACAACACATGTATATAACTCTCACAGTGAAGCGTTTTAAATGCTGCATTATACAGTAGGTTGATTAACCCTGACAATACAGTGACTATGAAGAGTACAACATTATTCAGTTGACATCATCTACTTACTTAAAAAATAAATGGCAGGAAATACACAATATGGTTGAGGAAGTTAGTAAAATGTTCATCGCCCCAAACTTTATAAATGTACCACGTTTTGTGCTTTCAGGAAAACTAACGATATTGGACATCTAACCTTGACCAATTATCAAACTAAAGATGACCGGGCATGATGCCTTATACCAACCAGTGTTCAACAGAGAAAGAGTCATGTCAGGAGGAGACGTTAGCAGTATACCTGAGAGCGTTGAAGGGGCTGATATGTAGGCACAGCAGAACAGCAGCCCTGCAGAGTAGAAAGATATTTGTTAACTATTTTGAAAATATAACTCTTACAAATGAAGCTTTTGTAAATCAACAAAAAAAATGATGCATAAGAGTGACTCTTGATCAATCAGTCAATCTTTATTTTTGTAGTGCTAATTCATAACAAGTGTTGTCTCAGGAGGACTCAGTGTGTGTGGAGTACACACACAAAAAGCACATGCAAATATAAAATTCCAGAGTTGACTGAAGAATTGAAAATACTTCTGGTATAAGTAGATATCGGATATGGATCCGTTTGCCAGTGTTGGTCACTTCAAGCCAAATCGTATCGTAGCAGAATAAAACTGAGAGGGAGGAGAAGGGTGTGTGTGTGTCTGTTTTTTTTAAGATGGAGATGAAAGTGTGACTGACGCTTTCAGGATGGGATGATCCCCCTATTTGTTGCAGCCAAATAAATATCATAACACAGGAATTAAAACAGCCTCTATCTACATTGTGAATTAAAACAAATACAGTATGATCATTTAAACATAATAATAACATTGTTTTTTAACTGAAGTTTTAAGGTTTTTTTTAAGCCATCAAATATTACGTTTAAATTCAGCACATCTTGAAATCCCTTTTAAGATTTCAAGAATTTTTACACTTTTTTTGTCTCATTTTGTTATCATTAAAGAAAATATATATTTTTAAATATTAGTAACTATAGTGTAGGATTTAAAAAAAAAAACTTTTTATTTTGGTAATGTGCATCAAACTGCATTTTGAAAATCCGCTGAGAACCATAAAGCACTTAATAGTAACCCTGTACTAAAAAAGATTGGACGTTCGTTGCCTTTAATACCTGAACGTAACTCTACTGTACATTTAATTTAATTTTTATTAAATATATTTTCAACATTTACAAGTTACATGCTGTTCTTTGAAGTCGGTATAAATCATGATTCTGTAAGAGTTATAATTCCAGATTCCACCTCCTGACTCTGTTGTGTCAGCGACCTGCTCAAACAGTGAGTTTCTGTTTCTCATGAAATGCCATTTTATCAGTCACACCACCAACTGTTCTGAAAGTCAAACTCTCTGCTTCCTTTGGATAGCGTTAGTGTGTGTGGCTGACTGTGACTGTAGATGACAGATTATAAGAACCAGAGGGGTGAGGATAAATGATGGAGAACTGACTGTTTCATTTTCACTTTTTTTGACTATACAGGGACTTTTAGTTAAAGCAAAGAATGGATACACAAGAACTGATAAAACAGAGTTAGTGCCAGCAGAGCATTGCAAAGGTAACTTGAAGGGAGTGTAATCAGGCCATCATTCAGACCAAAGATCCTTTAAGTTCTCTGTACAGCTAGAATGTATTTATATTCATATATTTACTCTTTATACATCCTTATACATCTTTATTTTTGTACATTTTCTGGGGGGAAAAGTAAATGATGCTTTGCATTTATTTCCTCCCCTCTCAAAGTGTGCTATCATGGGGGAGAGGTTTAGTGAATTAAACACAAAATAAATACAAGAAAAGAAGAAAGTGCTTTTAAAAATATGCGTACTACAATTCTACAATTCTACAATTCTACAATTCACTTAGAAGACGCTTTTATCTAAAGCAACGTACATCAGAGAGTAGGTACAACACAAGCAAGGATCTAGAAAAAAGGGAACAATGTCAGTAATAGCAAATGATCAGCTTTGAGTCCGATTGGACACACAGGTGCTGACCATAGACTGTAAATATTACTGGACGAACCCTGACCCGTCTGTTACATAGGCAGCAAATGAGTCCAATCGACGGCCGCATCCATATTGGATTTGCAGTCTCAACCTAACTTCGGATCAACCTAGCCACAGCAGTAAGGCGGGACCGGCGGGACTTAACTCCGCCCATTCAGCGCGACGCTAGCAGTCCACTTCACAGCATAGCTAACGGCTAGGCTGCTATCATCCCCTATTCCTGCTCGTCCTGAGTTATCTCTATAAACAGTAAGTTAACATTTAACTTTTCTACAACACAGTTAAAACTAATTATCTTCAACCCAAATATTTAATTAAAGTCTTAACTACACTTTTTTAAATATACAATTATGGTTATTAGTTATTTGTCAGAGCAGTTAGACTTTGTCAGTGTTAGCAGAGAAATACATTAGCAAAGTTTTATCCATAGACTGTAAATAAATATGTGAGACATCCAGAAGAAATCAATATTACAAAGCATACAGTTCATGATACTGTTCTGACAAAAAGAGGAATGTCTGTGTTTTATATTTACTGATGTCAACAGTGATGTGGCTGAACATGACAATTGATAAATCATTATTTAGTATTTATTATAAGACATTTGTTTTCTATTGAACCCTGTGAAGTCATGGAGTCTGTGGACAGTGTCAGCTTCACACCAAAAACTTTAAGTATTAGAAAAAATAGTGTTTAAGACAGGCGTCTATTATTATGAGTTGCAGCTACCTTGTTCAATATTATTCCTGCAGATAAGGCTAATAACAAAAAAACACCCTGAGCTGTCACATGTAGTTAACTGTACATTTTGTCTCGTCTGAGGCATTAATTGAACAACTTTGTATTTCTCCTATAGACACAGTGTGGATTATTGGTGACTTGTCCGTCGAGGTGCCCAGAGAGCTACAGAGGAAGAAACCTGAGCCTCAACAACATCTGTATTTGTTGGTTCTTCTGGGGTGGACTTCGGTTGCTTCTCTTCAACAGCTCGCTGCGAGGGAGGTCTCCCCCGGATGGCCTGAGTGATATCACCCACAGGCTGAGAGCTGAGGCGTGTTTTAAGCCTCTTGACAAACCATTACACCCCACCCGCCTGTCAAGCTGGTCAACTACACGCCTTATTGTGAATAACTCTTATCCTTCATCAAATCAAACGACCCCCGTACAGTGTGTCGATTGAGACATGAGCTAATCAGACCTATTTGTTTGTTTTGTACCAAGCTGTAAACATGTTAATCTCTGCTGTAAAAACAGACTTTTTGAATGTGGTTTTTCAGATTAAATAAATATTTCTATATAAATGCACTCCTTTATGTCTACTTATGAGTATACATTTCAGATTTGAAATGACAAGACTAAAATTTGCATTAATGCTCAACTCATTAGCTTAGGGAAGGAAGTCTACTTTTACAAAAAAAAATTTTTTACCAAATACTAATGTAGTTCATTTCTTAAAATGGGATGGAACAGAGTCATTGCAAAATTTGCCCTTAAACACAGCCCCATTCTTAAATCAAGATACATGGAGAGCACATAAGATCAATAACTTGTGAATAAAAACACAGTTAAAAATGATTTAGAAATGTAGTCTTCCCAGATCAATATCACATAATATCAACTTCTCCCATCTAAACTGGACAAAGGGTTTTAAAATGGGAAGAAAATAGTTTGAATGCATGAGCTCAGTACATGGCTGTATTCTTCAAACTATTTCTTGTACTTATTGCTTTATATCTCATTTTAATTATAAATGTTATTTATATTTTATATTTCTACTGCTATATTCTGTGTAAGAGCATCTGTAATGATTAAGAACTATATTAATAACCAGATTCAATTTTCTCTGAACTCACACAAAGTGATTTTTAAAAAAAATCTGGTAACAGTTTGTACAAATCTTAAGACACTACATCAACCATGTAACGTTAATGTCATCCTGTATAAACTACACAGCATATTAGGTTCAGTTAAGTTTATGTTACTGACGGATAATTACTACACAAAGTTTGTTTTTTAATTTCCACATCTAGGTGGAGCACAACATTCATCATAACGTCAGATAACCATATTTACAGTCTGTGGTTAACCACCGAGGTGAACCTTTAGCTTCTAACATCTCACAAACTCATTATTTTCAACATCTTAACAACAAACATTTCTAAACCATTGTAAATAATGAGCTACACTGAGTACAGTTAACCGACTGGTTTACAAGCTAACGCTAAACAAGCTAGGTCCGTAAATATAAATACCGACACGAGTAAGCAGTAAATATAACACTACTATATCACTTACCGAAAAAAACTGAAGCATCAACTTCTTGGATGGTCTGTTAACCGCACAGCAAGCCATGTATGTTGTCAGATATGTGTTAAACAAACTGTCCAAACAAAGTAAAAAAGAGGAGAAATCAGACGGATCAAGCTGCTAGCCTCCTGACCTGCTGCTGAACTGACAGACAGATGCAGCACGCAGAGCTGTCAATCAAATCTGCCACAACCCTTATATGGGCATAGCCGTTTTCCTTAATAGAATAAAATCCGATGAGTTATAAAAAAATTCACCCCCCCACAGTGTGAGGAGAAGGGACCGTCAACTTATCAGATATAGCTCGTTTTTTTAACCAGGCTGTAAACATGTTAATTCCTGTGGTAAAAACAGGCTTTTTTGGCTGTGGGCTTATGGCACTTCCGGCGCTTCTGCAGCTTCTGCAGCCAGCCTCAAGCGGAACCTCGAGGAACTGCAGTTTTTTGTACTTCCGCATAGGCTTCATTTTTCGAGACCGGAGGTTTCCCCTTGGTGCTGACAGGCATTGCACAGAGGCAAAGCACAACATTGACGGCAGTTCTTGAGAGCTCTAATCAGTATAGAAACCATCTTATAAGTCGTCGTTATCAAACAAAAACAAACATCACAACCATCATCATCATCAATAATATCGAGACCATCATCATTAAGTTGGCAGAGCGTAGTGGGCGGAAGGGAGTGTAGACCAGGATGAGAGAGTTAAAGTAAGACACTTCTCCCTTCCACGACACTCCAGAGGATTGCCCAGAGGGCAGATCCTGAGATGCCAAGTTCAGAGAGCATGGATAGGAGGATTTGATGGTTGACTGTGTCAAAGGCAGCTGACAGGTCTAGCAGTAATAGAACTGATGACTGACCCGCAGCTCTGGCAGCTTGTAGCGATTCTGTTACTGACAGTAGTGCAGTTTCAGTAGAGTGGCCCCGCTTAAAGCCTGACTGATTTGGGTCAAACAGATCGTTTCTGGACAGGAACTCAGAGACTTGCTCAAGTATTTTTGACAGAAAGGGCAGACAAGAAACCGGTCTGTAGTTTTCAACCTGGGCTGGGTTTAGTGTGGGTTTTTTGAGCAGAGGGGTGCCCGAGCTTGCTTGAATGCGGTGGGGAACACATCCGTTGACAGAGAGGAGTTGATGATATGCTTAAGTGCAGCATTAAGCGGAGAGGAAATGGTCTGCAGGAGGCTTGATGGTATTGGGTCCAGAGGACAGGTGGTGGGCCGAGAGTCTAGCACAAGCTTAGAGACTTCATCCTCAGTCAGAGAGGAGAATGAGTCGAGTGAGGTACTTTTGGTTGGTGCCTTTGGGCTGAGTTGGTCAGGCTCAGAAAACTGGTTACTGATGGTTGCAACCTTTTCAGTAAAATATGAGGCAAACATGTCTGGTGTGAACAGATCGGAGGGTGGAGGAGGAGGTGGTTGAAGCAATGAGTTAAAAGCAGAAAACATTTTTCTTGTATCTATGGCATTGCATATCTTGTTCTGATAATATGTTGTCTTGGCCGTTTTCAGGCTGGAGGAGAATAAGTCTTTGCTTATAGTCATTGAGGTCAGAGGACTGTTTGGATTTTTGCCATTTTCTCTCTGCTGAGAGCCCTGCTCTTTGCTCTTTTATGACTTCCGTGAGCCATGGGCTAGGGTGGGTTTTGCGAACGGGTTTGGACACCAGAGGGCAGAGCTTGTTCAGAGATGAGGCTATAGTGTGGAGCAGAGTGTGTCTGTAGCCTCGTCTGTAGAGTGTGGTAAAGACCTTTTGGGCAGGCATGGCAGCCATTACCTCGTTAGACAGCTGAGCTGGCTTGAGCGATCGCATGTTTTGGTGGTATGACACCATTTGTGGGTGTGCCTGAGGGAGTTCCGGCAAGGAGATTGTGAATTGAATAAAGAAGTGGTCTGATAGATGCAGAGGGGTGACAGTCAGGTTTGCTGTCGAGCAGTTCCGAGTCAGGATTAAATCAAGAGTGCTGCCAGCTTTGAGTTGGGACCTACGTGAGGTCAAATGAGGACAGGAGAGCAAGGAAGTCTGTTGCCTGGGCTTTATCAGTGTGTATATTCATGTCTCCCATTACAATCAGTGGTGTTCCATCATCAGGGATTTCTGAGAGTAGCATGTCCAGTTCCACAACAAAATCATTCAGATTACACCCTGGTGGGTGGTAAATGATAGCAATGTACATTTGAATAGGAGCAGTAACCAAGATTGTGTGATATTCAAATGAGGAGTTGTTGCTCAGTGGGAAGAGTTTATTGAATTTCCAGGTATTAGAAATGAGGATACCTGTACCACCTCCACATCCAACAGAGCAGGGTGTGTGTGAGAACACTGTGTCAACAGAAAGAGCAGCTGGTGTGACTGTATTTTATGGGCGGATCCAGGTTTCAGTAAGGGCAAGTGCCTGAATGTCTGACATTTTTGCAAGTGCTTGGATGAATTCAGTTTTATTCACAGCAGATTGACAGTTCCAGAGGCCAAAGGTAAATGAAGGGTGGGTAGAAGAGGCTTTCTTAAGCAGAGACAAGTTGTTAAGATTCCGTTGTCTATGACAGATATGTCTTTTCCTGTTCCCATAAATGACAGAGATTTCTTTGTAGCACAAGAATCTGTTTAGCAGATGACCAGAGAAAATAGGCAAAGCAGTAGTCGTGGATGCCCGGGCTCTGTGGCCACGCTGAAGCGTCAGACATAAAAAATAAACCTTTCTGTTTATAAAAAGTTTGCAGTGATTTTCAGAAAAACGTTCTTTGTCTCATCAATATAAGCTTTGACAATGTTAGAAAACGTGACACACACCGTTCATTTAGCGGGGGTGTGCCTGACATTTCCCCCACCTTCTTGACTTTTCGGGAGACCTTGTCCGTAAGGGCAAGGCCAGACGGATCTACACTTCAGTGGTGCTAAGGGGTTGTGTCAACACACTAGCCCTACTTGACTCAGGTGCCGAAATAAGTTTAATGTGTCGAGAGACCTTTGCTGAACTTGCCCGAACAATGCTCTCCTTAGGCAAACCACTACAGGTTGAGAACTGCAATGTCAGCATCACCAGTTACACCCAAGACATCTCACCGATCACCCGGCGCGCTTGGGTTGACCTCTCTCTTCGGGAAATGACCCTGGTCCACCCAGTTTACATCTGCCTCCTTGATACAGAACCACTTCTCATCGGTCAAGACCTCTTGGATCGGGTGGCACCTCTAATCTACTGTCAACGGGGACATATTTGGGCTCAGGTAACTGTACCCAAGCCATTCTCGCCCGATAGCGGTCAAAACCCCGGAGGAGGACAGGTGGCCGTCGTCAGAAGGTCGGGTGCTACCATACCCATGCTTATGCCCCCGTTTGAGCCAGGCCCCAGGGCTGACCTCCCTCAACCGGCTCCACCCCCAGTGGTTGGGTCAATTCCATTCCAGGCACATCAGTCATTTCTTTGCTCACTAAGGAGCACCGACTTGTCACTGTACTGCCCCCTTTTGGTCGGAGAAGTCCGGGTGGATGGTCGCGAAATTTCAGAAGCTATGCTGACACTCTGGTCCGAAAAATCAGCAATAAGTCATGACCTGTACCAGGATCTCTGCAACCACCCCGCTCCCCCAGTGTTGGTACCTTGGAGCCACCGCATCTTGTCCGCGGACTCCCCGCAAACTCTTCTTAAATCCCTTGGGGTATGCACGCTTTCCATCCAACTGGGGAAGAAGAGAGTCACTCACGTTGTCAGCGTGACCCCACATCTCCAAGCCCCATTCTTCATGGGGGCGGATCTACTTGTCAGACTTGGTGCCCAGCTGGATACGGTCAACCAGATTCTGTGGGCCCAGGCTGGGGCTGACCTCAGTCTCCCAAACACTGAGCCTGAACACCTGAAGTCAGGCCAGACCATTCCGAGGGCATGTCAAGTGGCTAGTGAGATGCAGGTAATCATACCTGCAAGGACAGCAGGTGTCCCCATTCGTCTCATGATTCCTAAGGGACAGAAGATACCCAGCTGTCAAGCCTTCTTTCAGCCTCTGCCGTACTTTGGGAAACTCAACCTAATGATGTGTGGAACTCCCCTTCTTGAATTGGACAACCGATCGACCTATCTGCTTGTCCAAAATCTCACCCATACCGCTGTTCAGGTGGAAGCTCGGCAACCACTCGGGATGCTGGTCGACATTTTGTTTCACGATTTTGAGCTGACTATACCTGTCATCGGGGAGCTTCCCCCGTCCTTGAGCAGGATTTACCCTTCCAGTCAAGTCAGTTTCACTTTCCCGTCTAACATGATCAAAATCGCTCGCCATGAGATGTTGCAAGATGAAGGCATCTGTAGCGCCTCCTTGAGCGATGAAGGGGACATGGTTGTATATGCCTTGGCCGCACAGCCGGCAGGCCCAACACCAAATGACTCCAACCCCGAACCGTATCTCGGTTTCGAGTCAGAGATCGAACAGCAAATAGGAAAGGCAGATGCACTAACCACAGAAGATCAGAAGAACGCACTTTGGAGTTTATTCCGTGACTTCCAATCAATCTTTTCACGTGACTCCCAGGACTGTGGAGTCACCAACCTCCACACAGTGCGTATTCCAACGGACCCAAAGGCCCCACCAACATTTGTACGTCAGTACAAAATCCCATTGGCGGCATACGAATCTATCCAGGAAATCTTGGACAAGCTGCTTGAGAAGCAGATCATAAGGGAGTGTAACTCAACGTACAACTCCCCCATCTGGCCAGTGCTGAAACCTACTGGAAAATGGCGCTTGACCATCGACTACCGTCCACTAAACAAACAAGTCCCGCTTTCCCGCTGGCCTATGATCCATTTGGACCAAGAACTGTCCAAAGTAAAGGGGGCTCGCTTCTTCTCAACCGTGGACGTGGCCAGTGGTTTCTGGACCATGAGAGTGGATCCAGCCGACCAGTACAAGCTGGCCTTCTCTTTCGGCAACCGTCAGTACACCTGGAACCGTTGCCCCTTTGGGTACTCAAACTCCCCAGCCGAGTTCAACATCTTCCTCCACAAGGCAATGAGCGACGCCGCAGCACGTGGTAACCTCATTTATGTGGATGACATCCTGGTGAGAAGCTGTTCATTCGATGAACACCTGGCCGAGATCCGCCATGTACTCAACCAACTCTCTAATGCAGGCGCCAAACTAGCGATTGCCAAGGGCCAATGGTGCCGCGTCAAGGTCGAGTACGTTGGTCTGACAGTAGGGGCTGAGGACATCGAACCCCAAGCGGGAAGGATCCGAGCCATCCAAGACATCAAGGCCCCCACCAATGTGTCAGAGCTGAGGAGCTTCCTTGGAGTCTGCAATTACTCTTGGCAGTTCATTGAAGACTACGCAGAGATAGCAAGGCCAATGACGGAACTCCTGCACAAAGACAAGGCGTTTGAGTGGAGCAGAGGGCAGGAGCAATCGTTCATTCAAATGAAAAACAAACTGTGTTCGGCTCAGTGCTTAGCCTACCCAGATAAAGACAAAGAGTTCTATCTGGAAGCAAGTTTCTCCCCCCAATGCCTCAGTGCGGCTCTAGCACAAATGCATGACATCGACAAGAGGGTGGTGGCCTATGCAAGCCGACCTCTAAGCGGCGTAGAAATTAAGTTTTCGGACTGTGAGAAGGCCCTCCTGGCCACCGTCTGGGCGGTGGAACACTTCCGCAGTTACATCGGAGGACAAAGGGTGATCATTGAGACGTGCCATCAACCCGTTACCTTCCTCAACAGCCAACGACTGCGGGAAGGACGGGTCACAAACAGCCGTATTGCCTCCTGGATGATGGCATTACAGGGCTACGACATCGAGGTCAAATACGCACAGAACCTGAAAATGGCTCTGGGCCCAGGGCTGGCTGAATGCCAACACTGTGACTGCGAGGAGTCTCCAAACCCCCAGCCTGTTACAGTCACTTCCCCTACAATACCCTCAAACCACCATTACTATGATGAGAACATCTGCCAAGATCTCCCCAAGGTCTTCGTGGATGGGTGCTCATTTCAACACGAATGCCAACCCCGGGCAGGGGTTGGATTTGTGTGGATTGGTCACCGGTCCGAACAACCGGACCACTACCAACTCGGGTCCAAGACAAGTCAGTATGCTGAGATCGCAGCAGCACTCATCGCACTGCAACAAGCCGCCAAGGCAGTTATCTCGCAACTAGTGGTCTGCTCTGACTCCAACTACGCTCGTCATAGTTTCATTTCCCATTTTCCGGTCTGGAAAGGAAATGACATGAAAAATGCTAAAAACAAGGAGGTCAAGCACTCTGAGCTGTTTCTGGCATGTGACCAGCTTGTGTCGGAGCGAGGCATGACTGTATATTGGAAGAAGGTCAAGGGCCACTCCCAAATTTCAGGCCCAGATAAGGACGGCAACGATGAAGCCGACCGCTTAGCCAAGTTGGGTGCGATACAGGGAACACCCTGGAGCTTCAAGACCACATGGCTCCCAGAACCGGAAGCAAGGCAGGTTAACGCTGTCACTCGGCGACAGTCACGAGAGAAGAAGGAAGTTCCTCAAACCTGCAACCAGATTGTGCAACTGGGTCGGAAACCTGGGGATGCAGACTTAGTCTCTATGCAGGAACGAGATCCTGCCATTCAAAACATCCGACAGCTGCTGATGGACCCACAAGCACCTGGGGCTTCAACCACCCTGCCAGGGGGTTCCGATAACGTGAGGGCTCTCCACGCTGACCTGTCACACTTCAAACTGGAAAAGGACTTGTTGGTCTATACCTGCGGGAAACAAGGGTCACCCTGTTGGGTCGTACCAACCGACCATAGGGGGTGATGCTAGCCCACGCCCATGACTCTCCGATTGGAGGACACCGGGGATACAAAGCGACCCTCGCAACCCTGAGACAAGTGGCATACTGGCCAACAATGGCCCGAGATGTTAAGGCTTATGCACAAGGATGCCTGGTCTGCTGCCAGTTCCAGCCCTCTCAACCCCTGGGTCGAGCCCCACTCCAATGCAAGGGAATCACATTCCCCTGGTCAAACCTTCAGGTCAACTGAATCGGCCCAGTCACGAAATCAGCACGAGGTAATAAATACCTCCTTACAATCACATGCGCTTTCACTAAATGGGTCGAGTGTCTCCCGGCACCCAATGACACAGCCATGACAACGGCAGTACTACTGCTGAATCATGTGTTCAGCCGTTGGGGACTTCCCCTCTCCGTCGACTCGGACCGGGGCACGCATTTCACTTCCAGTGTAATGACTTCTCTGTTTGATATCCTGGGGGCGGAGATCAAGTTCCACATCTCTCACCACCCCCAGTCATCAGGCCAAGTTGAACGTGCTAACCGCACCATTGTCAACATGCTCAAGAAATACGTGAGTAGCAATGGTAAAGATTGGGACATTAAACTCCCTCTCGTACTGATGGCCATCAGGGCGACCCCGCATCGGTCCACTGGGGTAACACCATTCGAAATGATGACGGGAAGGGAAATGACTCTTCCCCTGCATGTTCTCTACCAGCCAGAGGACATCAGCGTGGCCACCGCATACACAGCACACCAGTACATCTCAGATCTGCGCGACCACCTCAAGGTGACATTCGCATGGGCCCAGGGGAACCTGGAAGCCTCAGCTAAAGGAGCTAAGGCCTACTATGACAGGAAGTCATCCGATCGAGAGTACCAAGTAGGCGACAAGGTTTTCTACTTCAAGTATGCACAACCTGTAGGAATCTCAAAGAAATTCCTCCCAAGCTGGTTAGGTCCTTTCGAGATTGTAGGGAAGCTGTCACCATGACTCCAATCGCTATCCAGCCATAATTGTATTTTGGTCTATTTCAGGGTGGAACTCCCCCTGATCCTCGGCCTCCTACTGACCCTACATGTGGCCGTCTCCGCAGAAGTTGTAGAACCAGGGCCACCGACGGGTACCGTTCTGCAAGAGACACCTGGGCTTCTGATCACCCCTGCGGCATCTACACCCAAAGAATCTATGTACGCCTTGACCCCTGGGATGTATACCGCAAACACATCCGTCTACCCCCACAACTAACTAAAGGGAGATTAAGTGGAGCCCAAGCGCACGACACCGTCGAAAGAGCGAAACAAACTACCACCCATATTCTGGAACAACTGCAGAAGTTCTTAGTTACTGAGGAAGACCTCAGTAGGAAACAACGGCCAAAACGGTTCCTCGGCGGTCTGCTAGCTGCTGCCTCTGCCATTGGGTCATTGTTCTCTGTTGGCCTCTCCGCTGCTAACACAGTCAGCCTCAGCACCCTCCAGAGACATATGAGCGAACTTGATGATGAAATGCCAGAGATCAGACAGAGACTCTTTTCACAACAAGAACAGCTACAAGACCTTGGGAAAACCATCCAGGGTACCATAGTGACCGTTAACTTACACTCGACCCTCCTTAACAACACCTTGCATGCTCTAGACACCCTGTCAGTAGTTGTAAAGGAAGATATCACCTATGTAAGGGTAATAAGGGACTTGATGCAGGATCTGATTCGAGAAGTGAGCTTATCAGTAAATAGTCTTAGTGGGGGAAAGATCCCAGCCTACCTGGTTTCCTTGAACCTTGTAGAACAAATACTGAAAGCAGCCACTACCACTGTGGTACAACCCTCACAGGTACACCTAGCATACAGCCTTGGTAGCGCAATCCCCATTGCGGTAGATCCCGAAAATCTAGAAATAGGTTTTATTCTCAACCTCCCCATCATACAACGACAGAATATATATACAGTGAAATCTATATTGAATGTTGGCTTTTGGAAGGGTAACACACATGTATATCTCAAAACACCATCCACCATCGCATACCATGATGAAGATCCTTCACTCTACCTCATTCCCAACCTAAACATGTGCACTAAAACTAAGGACATCCACTGGGTTTGCCCTTTATTAGGGATGTCACCACCTACCTCTGTGGTTTGAGGACCGACTCCCCTGAACAGAAATGTCAGGGTAGTATGTCTACACGAGACGAGGAAGCCGAAACCAAAGTAGAAAGAGCAGGATATCGGTGGCTCGTCAGCACGCCTGTCACCGAAGTTTTAATGTCTTACGACCGCCATGATACAGTCACTAAGTTAACTTTACCAAATCAGACAGTCTTCATGACTGTCCCCCAGGGAGCCACTGTGCACATTAATGACCTTGTCCTCCATCACCTCGACCCATCCCGGCATGACACGGAGATCGAGATTATGGACGCATTTAAGGGTTACAATCTCACACTCGACACAACCCTGCAACAGCAACTCAGAGCTGGGGGGACTAAATTGATTCAGTTCAGCCTTAAACCGACTGGACTCACCACCAAATTTAGTCGAATGATTAGGCCGGTACCTAGACAAAGCCACCCTATTAGTGAGATTGCACTGGGACTCCTGCTTAGTGGCTGGATCATCACGGCCGTGGTGGCATATGTAATGTATAAATACATTAGGAAACTGCAGGCCAAACTAGACTCAATCATGCTCGTCCAGCCGCGTTTCACACAGACTAAGACCACCCCACTGGTAGACTCCGGCCTACTCTAGGAGTAAGTCCTAACAACAACACCTATGACCTCCACTGTTCTTTCTTACCCCTTTCCTCCTCTCCACTTTACCTTCATGTTACTATTATTTGTTTTACATTTTCATCAAAGAATGTGCCTTGAGTAGCAAAGCTTTGCTAAATGCCTGGTTATGTTTTATGCCTAGCTTTAGACATAATTAGACAGTCTGCCCAGACTTTGCCTCAGTGTCTGCCCAGACCGAATGCCTCTCAAAATGTATGGACTGTGACAAAATTCTGAGACTCCCCTCGTTCTACCTCTTTCCACGCGCTGACTTGAAGTCCTCGGAGATTCAAGCTCACCTCCTGTTTCCTGCAACAATCTTCCTTTGTTTTAAGTTTTGGCACGCAGGTAATCCGCGGCCGGCAGTGTTCCAAATTCCGAGCTCGGATTGTCCAGTGAACGCATCTCAGTTTCTCGGAGAGCGTTAGGCTATAACAGATTATCAGAAAGATAACGGTCTTATTCCGTCCTGCAACGAAAGGACATCAACGGACATCTTTCCCCTCGACGGAGAACCAACGAAGCTGCTCTTGCCGTAAGGGACCCTCGCCGCCATCAGACGCCTCTACACCAGGACGGACAGAAGATCTGTTTTATCGCCGGACTCCTTTTTCCTTCACCAATCGCAGGCAAAGCGATTCACAAGTGAGGCTTAATTAGGTCTGGGCAGAATTAGCTTTAGAGAGTGTTTTTAACAATTGTTTGATTGAAGCAGAAACTGTAATTTTTATCTTTGTTGGACCGTTGCGTCCTGAGTTTTACCTATTTAAAACTCTTGTTGTTGTTTCGGACCACTGCGTCCTGTATGTGTTCAGCGTAACAGCGTTATAACCGGGTATTATTCTTCCGATCAGAAAGGCCAGTGTAAGCCGTATTAACTTGAATTCGGCCATTGGTTTGTTTCTGTGAATGAAGGGAATTACTCCGAGTTGTGGCGCGGGAGTCAGACTGTGATCCAGCCTCTTCAGGCACGCATTTCTCTCATCCTCTACGCTCCTCTTTTATCCTCTTTTCTTCCCAATTTTCTCCCCCTTTTTCTAACGAACACACATATTCCCGGGTAGACGTACATCTGGAGACTAACTCCACCACCGCGCCATTACGCACATAGGCCATTCACCCACACACACACACACACACACACACACACACAGAGATTTATACACTCGCGGCCATCCAGACGCCTCAGAGACACAGATCGTGTAGGGCCGAATTTGGTCTCTTTTAGACATTAAGGCCACATTAGGTCATTGTTAGGTGTGCGCCATCGGAAAGGCGACCACGTGGGACGGAGTAATCTCCCCCCTCTATCTCTCTTTCATCCACAGACACACACACACACGCACACACCCAGGTCTTTGTTAGGTGCGCCATCGTGAGCGACCACGTGGGTACGAAGTCATCTCCCCCTTTTCTTCTCCCCCCCCCCCCCCCCCCTCTCTCTCTCTTGTCTGAACAACAAAGAGGACAATGGGTATTACCTTACCTATTGACCAACAACATACGACTAAGTCACAGCTTGATGTCTGCTTTGAATAAACAATCAAGCAAAAACTGAATCTTCAAAAGAAAAGAGAAATTTCTCACGAAAGATCTCTTTTTAGGATTAAAAGTTCGGATTACTGTGCATTTACAGTGCAATAAAGCTGGTTTATTGAAGGCCTCACACGGGCTGCACCATTTGTTGGGGTTGTATCAAGTCAACTTTGGTTATATTCTTTAATAATTATTTCTAATTATTAATAATATAAATAAAATATCATTAAACTATGTTTAATCTCGTTTTGGGGCACCAACCTGTACTCAGGGAAATATAACCAAAATATCACTCAAATCAGTCTCAAATTAGTTATTTAATTACTAATATTATTAATAATTGATAACTATATTTAATAAATTGAAGGCGTGAAATCCGTACACAAAGTCCCCCCCCCCCCCCCTCTCACACACACACACACACACACACACCCCTTCCACAAGCCTTGCTTGATAATGTTTGTTTGCTTAGATTAGTTTATGATAGTTATTTGTTTGATTAAGTTCATTGATTTTGGATTGATGTTGCTTTGTTTAAATAAATTCTGTTATAATTTAAGAGAGCAGTTGTTTGTGATTACTGGTGTATTTGCATTGTGATATAAGCTGGGTGCGAAGGCTTTGTGTACGGATTTCACGCCTTCAATTTATTAAATATAGTTATTAATTATTAATAATATTAGTAATTAAATAACTAATTTGAGACTGATTTGAGTGATATTTTGGTTATATTTCCCTGAGTACAGGGTGGTGCCCCAAAACGAGATTAAACATAGTTTGATGATATTTTATTTATATTAATAATTAGAAATAATTATTAAAGAATATAGCCAAAGTTGACTTGATACAACCCCAACAATACTCAATTTGACTCAATCAATTTTAGGCAGCTAACTATTTGATCTAAATTTAAAAAAATAATCTTGAGAGAAAGATCTGCTAGATGTCATGCGATAGAAGCCAAGCAGCGTTAATATCTATCTATCAGAAATGAAGTCGGCATCCTTTTGATATCTATGTATAGCACATTTCTTGTCTTCTGACTACTCAAAAGAGCTTTTACACCGCAGGTCACACCTACACATTCACACCCATTCACACCCTTATGGTAGAGGCTGCTATGTAGTGTCCATTAGTATATAATCCATTCATACACATTCATATGCCACCAATGACGCAGCGGGAGCAACTTGGGGTTAAGTGTCTTGCCCAAGGATAGGTTGATTGGTCGCACCAGCTGAGACTTCCAGTTGTTCATGAATTTTTTAATTTTGTGTATTTCATGTTTTTTAGGTTTTAATAATTAGTTCATAGACCTGTTTGTTCTTGAGAGGAGGACGACTCTGTGGATATTTGGTCACTGATGAAAATAATGAACCATGTCTTCAGTGCCTGACATACCGTTCCTCATCCTTTGCTCTGATACTTCTGTCACTTTCATATGAACCACTACGAATGACTTCAAAGAGTCTGTCTGAAAAGGTACACACATATGGCTCTGGAAAAAATTAAGAGACCACTGCAATTTTTTCTGAAATCAGCATCTCTACATGTATGAAAGCCATTCCATTCCAGTGTCTGTTGAATTCCAACACAAGCACACCTCATTCTACTTAATGAGGTACTGTTTAGGTGATCACCTGATTCCAAATCTTATTAAAAGAGGAAAAGTATAAAAACCAGGGCGAAAACGACTCTCCACTGAACGGAATGACCGTCAACTCATTTGAATGTCACTCAGAAACAGTAGGATGACATCAAGTGACCTACAAAAAAAATGCCAAATGGCAGCTGGGGTGAGGTGCAATGGTGAGAACGTTTAGAAACAGGCTCCTAGGGGCAGGGCTCAAGTCGTGTAAAGCTAGAAAAAAGCCCTTCATCAATGAGAAGCAAAGAAGAGCCAGGCTGAGGTTTGACAAAAGACCATTATGATTGGACCATAGAGGACTGGAGTAAGGTCATCTTCTCTGATGAGTCCAATTTTCAGCTTTGCCCATCACCTGGTCGTGTAATGGTTAGACGGAGACCTGGAGAGGCCTACAAGCCACAGTGTATCGCACCCACTGAGAAATTTGGTGGAGGATCGGTGACGGTCTGGGATTGCTTCAGCAGGGCTGGAATTGGGCAGATGCGTAGGGCGCATGAATCAAGCCACGTAAAAGGTTGTCCTGAAAGAAAACTTGCTTCCTTCTGCTCTGACAATGTTCCCCAACTCTGAGGATTGTTTTTTCCAGCAGGACAATGTTCCATGCCACACAGCTAAGTCAGTCAAGGTGTGGATGAAGGACCACCAGATCAAGACCCTGTCATGGCCAGCCCAATCTCCAGACCTGAACCCCATTGAAAACCTCTGGGATGTGATCAAGAGGAAGATGGATGGTCACAAGTCATCAAACAAAGCTGAGCTGCTTGAATTTTTGCACCAGGAGGGGCATAAAGTCACCCAACAGCAATTTGAAAGACTGCTGCAGAGCATGCCAATACACATGAAAGCTGTGATTGACAATCAGGGTTATTCCATCAAATATTGATTTCTGAACTCTTCCAAAGTTAAAACATTAGTATTGTGTTGTGTATAAATGAATATGAACTTGTTTTCTTGGCATTATTTAAGGTCTGAAAACACTGCATCTTTTTTGTTATTTTGACCATTTGGCATTTACTGCAAATAAATGCTCTAAATGACAATATTTTTATTTGGAATTTGGGAGAAATGTTGTCAGTAGTTGATAGAATAAAACAAAACTGTTCATTTTACTCAAACACATACCTACAAATAGTAAAATCAGAGAAACAGATAATTTTGCAGTGGTCTCTTCATTTTTTCCAGAGCTGTATTTC
The DNA here is from genome assembly GCF_963584025.1 of Labrus mixtus. NCBI lineage: Eukaryota > Metazoa > Chordata > Actinopteri > Labriformes > Labridae > Labrus > Labrus mixtus. The sequence continues at coordinate 21,161,490 of NC_083628.1, forward strand.
CTCTTGTTCAGACATTATCACATACAACCCCTCCGCTCTTTAACGACTGCAGGCTTCTTTTACGTTTAGGCGAGGACGAGATGCTGACGTGGGTGTTGGCCTTTTGAATGTTCAGCTAAGGACTGAAAAGAGGGAGTTACAGCAATCTGAATGTGGAGATAACCACATCAGTCGCTGACGTATCAAATTTCATTAGAATTGAAACTGAAAAAGCTTCATAATACGCCATCAAGCATTGGGCTGTAGTGCGTTTGGCGTCAAGATGCCTTTTATTTTATTTTTTTACTGAATGCTCCAAGGCTTTATTTAAATATGATCACTGATTTATTCATATATTTGTACTTTTTATTTGTATCTGTAGGTCAATATTTAGCCTTTATTAATTCATGAGCCAGAAGAGAGCAGCATGTTTCTTTAAAATGTGGCCTAGATAGATTTTAGAGAGTAGTAGATTAAAAAAGCATATTTAAGTACCTAAGGATAAAACATTAAAAATAAATCTGCTGTTTCAAAATATTGATACTCCATTTGTCTTTGAAATCGTTTTAGAGAAATCTTTTTTTTTTTTTTAAACAGTTACTTTTTGCATATTTCAAATACTTAAATGTAAGCAGGATAGAACATTTTGGTAGTGTGTGTGTGTGTGTGTGTGGGGGTACAGAAAATGTTTCACCCACAAGGGTGGCGGGTGGGCGAAACCACCGCCCTGAACTGTTTATCTTTTCCAGTGTATTTGAACTGGAGATATTCCTAGAGACTTATTTCTAGAGGTGGGTGGGAAAATCAATACAGCCTAGAATCGCAATATTTTGTGTGGCGATATTATATCGCCTCATAGCCACGAACTATCGATATTTTAGAAGAAAAAAAGTCATGTTCAAGTTGGATTAGACTGAAATACCAACAGATCAGATTGTGATGTTCATGCAGCCTTTCACAGGGTGTGACTTTTATCACAGTGTTCGGTTTGGTCAGTCTGTGGGCTTGACTCCTCTTCTGTGGAAATAAAAAGAAGTGAGATGAAGAGACTGAGAATGTTTCTCGTGTTTCACCGAACAGTTCTTGATTTAGTTTAGTTTTGTGGACAAAATATGCAGTTAAAAAAGCTTTATCGCAATATATTGTATCGCGATAGTCAGCATATTGCAAAATGTTTAAAATGGCAATAATATTGGTAAATGTTCCTAAGTGCTCATAATGGATTTATGTTGGATCTTTGGAAAATAATACAACAAAGAGTAAAGTCTTTTACCTGCTTTTTTGTATTTTAAGATAGCATTTAAAAACGTAAAGTTTATCCGTGTGCTTAGACCACTTTATAAATTGAAAGAATAACCTTTTCTGCTCTTGAGGTGGTTAGGGCTTCATTTCCATGAGCTTTCTTTTATAACTGTGCTGGTGCAACTCCTGCCCGATAGGCAGGAAGGACTACTTTCTGTTGTGTTGTTTTTAACCACTGGAACATGCCTGTAATTAGTCTATTCTATAAAGTACCAAAAGGTGGAGCTGTTGGCTAAGGCCCAGGCTTAGAAAATGTAGGAAGTGGCATTTGTTGAATTGGCTGCTGCCTGTTCAACATGAGCAGGTCTCTTACTTTAGGGCAACGATGAAGCTGGGAGGGAATCATCTGTTAAGTCCTGTGTGTGTGTGTGTGTGTGTGTGTGTGTGCGTGTGTGCGTGTGTGCGTGTGTGTGAGAGGGTTAATGTGTCTGCAACTAATGTCACTTGCTACTCAACCATTGAGCTGAATATTTAATGTGCACATTAATGCCTATATGCCAGAAAACCTTTCCAGACTTTGAAATACCATTTTAGAAACTGTGTTGTACAACATTGTTACTGCACAGGTGCAAATATCCAAAATATGAGAAGGAAGCGAGTAAGGTCATATTTTTTACTTCTTTCACTGAAATGTCTTTAGCTGTAGTAAATGTGTTTCCATCGGGGCACCCTGGTAGCTCACCTGGTAGAGGGTATGTCCATGCATGTACAGAAGCTTCGTCCTCGCTGCAGCTACACACGTTGTAATCCAATCCCCTTTCTCACCTCTCACATTTTTTGTCTCTCTTTAGCTTTTTAATCAATAAGGACAAAAAAGACATACAAAAAAGATCTGTAGAAAAAGCTTGTGTTTGATCAAGCAGCACAGGAGCAAGCAAGGGCAGGGGACGGGGAGTGAATCGTTCATTCATGACGACCCACAGCCCAGACTTACCCCGGAGTGGATCCCTTTAGTAGTTGTTGGCTCATGTTTTATCCTGACCTTTGACCCCGAGTAAAACCAAGAACGCCTTACAGGAATGAGCTCTTCTTTACTAAAAACAGGTGTCCTATATTTTTAGGTTAATTGAACAACCTCAATATTTACTTTCAGGACAAAGATGTCGCACAGGTAAAGAAAGGAATGATTGTCTTGTTCACATTATTTGAATAGTCATTTGTGTTCTGTGTTGTTTATCTGTTAAGGGTGCATTATTTGTTTTTATATAGTGTTTAGCCAAAGAAAGAAACATTCGTTGGTAAACAGGGACTTTGTGTGTATTGACTTTCTTCATTTCTTAATCATACCATCATGTGGGGGAAAAAGGCATGAAGGGAAGTGCGTTCTCTCAGTTATTATTTTTAAAATCAAGATAGAGCTGAATCTGTGCTTTTGATATTAAAATCCGTAACAGTCCTTCCTGATCCCACGCATCTCTATACCTGCAAGCATCCACAGTATCTCTCCGTTCATCTGCAACTTCCCCATGCCTGAACATATTCGGTTTAAACCCTGCCTGAATTCATGGCAGTAAACCATGGTCTCTAATACCTCCAAAACAGGTTACCATTTTGCATTATTCATTACAGACAATCATTCTTTAGCTTTGTATCAAACGACTCTATCAAGCTGACACAATAACTTCATGAAAATGAACCAACATTAATGTTTAATTAACTAAATATTAGAGATGAGACCATATACTCGACTCACAATACGATAAGTATCACGATGCAGGTGATGATACAGTTCTATTAAGATTTTCTACAATTTCTTTTAAGAAACTGGTTTCGTTATTCTATTATGAATCTCCGACAATAAAATTGATAAAAAGATATCCTTTTTCTTATTCTTCTTTGAGTTACAGTCCTACTGAATATTTAACTATTTCAGCTGTGTTCTCAGTATTGTTTAACCCACTGATGAACGCCAGCAGGAAAAGGTCTAGATACACCTCAGAGGGAGACGAGAATAATGGACATCTCATGCAGCGACCTTGCTGTGATGATCTCCTCTCTCCCCGACTGATTCCTTAATTAATAGCCTGGCTGCTGATAGCCCTGAATTAGTTTGCAAAACAAATGAGGATGTCATTTCAGTGCCACTGAAACCTCTGAGGGGAGGGGCAGTGAAGGAGGGGGCTGGCATGAATACAGAGCCAGACTCACACTTTTTAAATTTGAAAAAATTCTTTTTTACATATTTTTATAGCCTTTGATGGTACCAGAAGTTGATTAGGACTTTGTCGCTTTAAGTTTCAGTGAAGCTGCAGGAACACTTTTTTTCCCTTTTATGCAGTTTGAAGCAGGTGCACATTTAACGAGAGCCCACACAGTCATTATGACCTTTTATTTTTTTTGAAGAACTTTGTGCTTTATGCAGAACAGGAGGCGTGCTGCTGCTGCTGCCGCAAAATTCAAATAGGGTAAAACATTAAAGGGATTTTTCAGGAGCCACTTCATCAATAGACTAATGGGGGTAATTATCCCTCGAGTGGGGAAAGGTCTGCAATTAAAACAGACTGCTTAATTGAGGCAGGACTTTAGCCACCCTGGGATTTAATTCAGAATACAGGTCTCAGTCTGTTTGTGTCTGTGTCTGCATGTGTGTAACAAGTTCATCAATACCAGGAAGTCCAGAATAAGTTGTATACCCACCTCAACCATAAAGTTCAATTTTCAATGGGCTATTGTAATTCTACTTACAGTTTAGAGCCATGCTAACACCCACTTAAATAATGCTGTATTGAACTTAATGCTATCATTAGTATTCTAACTTGCATCTTAGTCAAGCGGTAAGAAGAACTTTTGCAGAAGTGCAAAATCCTGCAGTTTGTTGAGTGTGTGCTTGAGGCTGCCTGAAGAAGCACCAGAAGTCACAAACACACCTATTTAAAAGCCTTTTATAACAGCAGGAATGAACATGTACAGCCTGGTTTTATGAAGGATAAGAGTTAATCACAATGAGTCACATAGATGACCTGATTGACAGGCGTACACGGTGTAACGTGTTATCTTATAGGCCCAAATCCCGCTCAGCTCCAGCGTTTAGTCTGTTGTTAGGTTACTTGGGGTGAGACAGGATTTCCAGCCATCGATGAGACTCCAAAGCTCCCTGCAGTAACAGATTGGTGACGTCACTCCGTCTTCATCCATTAATATTCACCATCTCTGATCTTATCTTATGATGATTGTGAGAGTCTTTTTATTTAGGACTGTAATCAACTAACAGTTTTGTTCAGAGTCCTGAGTGTATTCACTGTTAAAAGTTGCGTTAAAAGTTCTCAGTTTTATAAAGACTCTTTTTTTGTCTTTAATTTGAATTACCTGGTTAAATTTGTCTTGGAATAAAGGTAAAACATCAATAAAAACGTAAAATATCAAATCAAGAATGTTGAATAGTCCAACCAAAGATAAAATTAAAACAAACTAAATGTCCAGAGTATATAAACGTTGAACAAAACGGCAGAGTCTTACAGTCATGGTGCTATAGCTGCCTCACTGTAGCTGATTCGACTCATCATTCATCTCCTCCATGCAGGAGCAGTCCTTGCTCTGAACATCTTTATAAGACCAGGCTGTATTGTTGCTCTTTACAGGGTACAGACGAGTCAGCTCATCCCCTTATACTTGCCTTTTCAGTCTTGGCAATCGCCTTAACTTAATGAGCCAGCGACCTTTCACAGCATCATTTTTGCACAGAGAGTCTACTGCTAAGTCATAATCCGCACAGCCTTTCCAGATTGTATGATTTGCATTTATATTGATGGGACCAATGTGATGATTGATGCAGCTGTGGTTGCAGCAGCTGCAGCCTGGACTGAGTCAGATAAAATGACATATTGGATCACCCAAGTGCGTTTTTATTTTCTTCCTGTTTCGCACATCGTTATGATGACGTACCGAAGGTCTTTGTGAAGATTGGGGTTGATGATGATGACCGCTCAATTGCTGCTGTTGGAAGATAACAATATGATATACCAAAATAAAGCAGTTGTATAAAAGCATTAATAGAAATCCTTCTTCATCGTAAAAGTTCAATGATCTATGCTTAAATGAGTCTATACAACATAAACATACCATAAGACTTCTAAATACACAAACCGTATATTTTGAGAACATGGTTAATGTTTCTGTATCCAACAGTCATGTTAAATGTCCCATATTATGCTTTTTCTGGTTTTATATGCTCTTTAGTGTGTTTTCCAAGTGTCCTGTGCATGTTTAGGCACATCTATTTGCAAAAATTCAAAGTCTGCGAAAACGCGGCTTCTCCTACGTCCTCCTGTTAGCTGTAGCATTAGCTGCATGTAACGCTCGGTTCTAGCCCCCCTCGATAAAAATTTGTCAGTCCAACGTCATTGTCAGTGTGAGATCACTGATCTAAGCCCATTGGCTCATTGTGGCAAGCCCAGCAGCTCATGTTACAGGCCCATTAACTTTTGTAGCACGTCCACGATATGCCGTAGCCTGCGGTAGTACAGTAGTGCTAAGGTGCTAATGTTTATGCTCCCCTCGGACGGAGCCAGTGGCTGCATTCCCAATATGGTAAAAGAGGCGGGACATTTCCGAGAATCGTGCTGAGCAACTGACCAATAACGACAGAGCGGATCGGCAGACCAATCAGAGCAGACTTGGCCCACGTGGGGCTCTGCAGTGGGGGCTCAGCAGAGCGTAGCTGACGGACTCAGAGCGTAGAGGGAGCAAGGAGGAGCAGTACATGAAAACAGACACTTTTTTCGGACTTCAGCTATTGTGAACGTACAAAAGTAGGTACATAGATTAAATATATGAACTATAAAGATAGTCAAATCAAAGATATGATCTAAAGACACTTATGTGACATTCAAATAAGCCGTGAGTAGGCTATCTTCTTCTTTTCTCCAGTCCTTGACTAAAACAGCTTTTCTACTCAAGGCCGTCCCGTCCATGTAAACATGATGTAAACACGGCCCGACATGAGTACAGCTGGCGTGACTCGAGCTTCTCACTCATTGTAGACAGACATGACTCAGAGTGACATTTACAGAGGATGTACTTGATTTCTGCTGTAATTTACGTGTAAAATATCGCACATTCTATACTAAGCGTACAGATGGAGTTTCCTGTTTTATTAAATAAGAACCGTTATATGGTAATTTTTTTTACATTAAACATTAGATAAAGCTCTGTAGTTACATCCTGCATGTTAATTTACATGACCTCCATTATGCTAATGACTACTGTATTTTACCATTAGCAATAAAATTACATATGAATATCATTATCCTTATCAGAGATGTCTGGTATTTAATACGTCCCATATTGTAATTACATTTTAACCTAATAACCTTTAAATGCTTAGTTTTAATTGACTCCACCAGATTGTCTCCCCAGGACTTTATCACTGTATAAACAAATCATGAACTCCAGCTGTTTCAAACGTGCTGACTCACACACACACACACACACACACACACACACACACACACACACACACACAGAGAGAGACAGCTCAGTGTTATGGCTGCTCTCAATTATTTCTACAACGTTCGCTGGCAGCTCATAATGACTTTTTCCTTTGTTGATGAGTTCCTGGAAGTTTGATTCCTTTGACATATCGAGATGTCTGCACGTTATGAGTTTAAAACTTTGTTTTAACATATTTAGGGAAGTTGTCACATGAATGATCATGTCGTTTTTTCAATACTATACGACTAAACTAGTATATGAAGTGTTCAAGAAAAACTAAAACTTCTTTCAATTTGTCAACAATAATTGTGATTTCAAGTAAACCATTACAGCATTACCGTGCTGTAAGTGTTGTTATAGACTTCAGCACAGGCGGAGATAATGGCCTGAGGCTGAAGGAGGGGTGATCCAACCAATCTACACTAATGTTGATCTCCTCAGCTGTTTGCTCCAGCTCCACCTGTTGTACCTACAGTAAGGAGTTCCTTCCTTGGCCGATCAGGCATTGTGATCTATATGATAGACAAACCATATCACTTACTTATTTTTTTTAATTTACACAAAAAAAATACGTTTACCAACATACAGTAGATCACAGATTTAGCCTTTTTTTTTTAGTAGTGAGAGAGTAGGCTAAACATTTTTTCTGTAAGCTCACTTGACAAGAAATGACAATAGTTTTATGTGTTAACATCTGATGATATTGGGAAGGTTTTAGTCAGTATGATTGCTTGCAGCATGCTCAGCTGGTTGCATCCTATCTTTTGACAGCTCCATTATGCCAGAGAGATTTTTTGGGACAATGCCGACACGCTGCAAAACAGCTGTCCACTCACATCAACAATCATAAAAACAAGTCCCGGCAAACAGTGTCGCTCAAAATAGATAAAAGTTGTTTTCTAGCTTTTTAGGGAGAATATTGAAAGATAAACAGCCTTTTTCATGGTTGGATCACTCCACTTCAGTTACTGAGAGTAGAGGCATGTTTCATCATTTCATGGAAAGCCTGAAGAGAGAAAAAGAAGAGAGGGCAGATTGATGCCCATGTTTTGAGATGATTTCACATGGATGTCCTCATACAGTTTCTTTTTTATTCTCGTCTGGCAAATATTAGATGCAATTTTTGTAAACTAAATTAGGAAAGTAGGGAGTATTCAAGTTTAGTCCAATGAAAAGCTAGTACATTAATTCTCTAGTGTGAGGCTAATCGTGTAACAGGTGCAAGGACCCAATTGCAGTGCACAGGGACACAGTGATTGTAGGAAGTTACTTTTAGGAACGCTGAGGCAGGACCTTTTGTCGGGGACAGAAGGCTGACGGCGATTTCTAGGATGACAACAAAGCTGGCTGGTCAGAGGCAAACAGGGTTGACAACGGCAAATCACATCAAGTGAAATTGCTTTAAAGTCTTGCATGGAGGTTGAAGAACAATCTGGCAATGAGTGTGTGAGCAGGAGATGCATATATCCTGGCTTGGCTACAGATGATGAGCAGCTGTGTACACATATGATCTGTGTAAAGCTCGATGAGGGGGGAGTGGAGCAAAGGTGAGATGAGCGGAAAATACTGGGAAGGGGCGAGGAGAGGAGCAGAACTGTGACAAATCTAAAAAAATTGTTCCTCTTCAATAACTATTTTTAAACATGTTCGTCACTGTGTTCATTACTGGGCAAGGGAGATGAAAAAAGAAACACTCACGACCAGTGAAATGAGAAATACATCCTGCCTAGTTAAGGCTTTTTCAACAGGAATGAATACATTTGTATAGAACAAAAGGTGCATGATTACAAAAGGTTTCCAGGTAATGCTGCATTTGCATGGTTTCGGGCAGATTTTAGACAGGGAATACTGGCAACTTTAAAGATAGACAACATTGCTTTAAACTTTAATGTTTAACCTTTAGATGTTGTTTTACATCATAAGGAATGGTTGCTGCATAGTTCCCTCCAACAAGGAGAAGACACAACAGATCCAAGCAACAAGAAGCTTATTCAGTCATGTTGGTAAAACAAACGAGGTAGAGCAATTGCACCTCTCCTTTCACCGCACGAGTGAACATGAATAAATCACCCTGAGATGCTGCATTTCATAGCTACAGGCCTTCGTAGAACAATTATGTTAAGGTAAAGGCAGTTGAATATGACGCGATATTAGATTTAATTTCTCGATGGAGGACAATGTCCTGTTTACATTTCTCAACAGGAGTTCTTGACGCACACAAAACACTCACACCTCCTCTCTTTCTCTTCACTCCCTCGCTCTTCCGTACACACACATGCTCCTCAAACAGCACATTACATTCATCTACAGAGCGTCTTGTAAGTATTCCAACTCAATCAGAGACGATACAAAAGGCCTTATCAGAGCTGACGAGCCGCACTCTCGAGTCCCCTTCTTCCTTCTTGTGCTGATTGCGGCTATCAGTGGCTGCATGTGTGGGCGAGATGCCGCCTGATAACTGTCCTCTCTCAAATGAGCCCGTCTTCAGCATTCATGCCTGAGAGGTGATGTCCGCTGTAGATGTTGCAGCAAAACGCCATTTGATATACACACAGACAGGCTGATGGTGAAATGTCATGCACTCAAGGGGTTGATTGTCATAACCATGTTATGTCTTCCTTGTCCTCTTTCTCACATCTCGCTTCAGACTCTTGGGAATGGGGTCTAAACCTTGCTCTATTTTGGACATATGTATTATTATGCATTTATTTTTTAAACACTAGTCTTCTTAAGTATCCAAATATATATTTTAGGCAAGTTTATTAATAAAATCTATGCTCAAATATAAATAAAGAAAAAACATTTGAGTAACATTTCAAATGAGCTTAGTTTTATTCATGATAATGAGAGATCCCTTTGTAGACTTCAAAAGTGATGACACAATCAGTGAAAGTGGCAAACGACCTTAAAGGTCACATATTATACAAAACCCACTTAGCTGTGGTTTTGTGTTCATGTGTCCCTGGCCTGTCTACAAACCCCCAAGTATGAGAAAAGTCCATCCTCACCGTCTTTCTTTTCAGAAAATGTGTGCTCAAACAGGCCGTTTGGAGATTTTCCCTTCATGACATCACAAAGGGCAGTAACCCCTCCCCCAGGTGGGTGACACTCCCATAGCTAGGTGTTTGTTCTGCCCTCTGAGTCTGCCTTCTCATTGTAAACAATAGGACATGGAGAGAGAAAGCACAAGCCACCCTAGCCCTTCCAGAGAGGGGGCGTGGTCAGACACAGCTCATTTACATATTTAAAGGTACAGACACAGAAACAGCCTGTTCTGAGCAGGGCTGAAATAGAGGGGTTTATAGTCATGATCAAATACAGGATCAGAGTGAAATAGGCAATAAGTGTCACAGAAATGTTTTGGGGAGCTCTCAGATGTATTTAAACTTGTAGAAAAGGAGGATAATATGTGACCTTTAACAATGTTTTTATCTAATGTTACATCACTCTTTATTTCATGTACATCTTTTTGTTTTGCTTCTATCTCAAAGTTTGCAATACACCTACCTGAAGTCTGTGTGTTGTGTTTACAACCTCATTACACAAAATGTGCAAATTCAAAATGCACACGAACAGCTGCACATGTCACTGTCTGTATTCCTTTTTTGTGTTCAGATTGGCACATTAAGAAGTGGAAAATGCTTTCGTCTGTAATGATAGATAATTAGCAGCCAGTGTCTCTGTGGTGTAACAAAGCAGTTCCAGTTTAAAAGCAGAGGGTAATGAGAATTATCACCACCATGTTGAGCTGACAGCAGTTTAGACCTCTCGTTTACAGACCAATCATTAATCAGCGGACTGTATTAGATGCGAGCTGCTGGAGCAACATTGGAAAATTAACTGTGTGTCATCTTGTCGAAGTTTGTGTAACCTTCTTGGATTAAAGTCGCCTCTGTAAATAATCACACAACCTTTCCATCTGCTTTGATTATTCGGAACAAGTTTTAACAAACTCCAAGTGATGACCAGAAGTTGAAAGGTCAGTTTGCTTATTATATCTTCGCAATTTCTCCTCTCTTATCATTTCTGGCATAATTTCTCACTGTTTAAAATGGCTTTTTGCCATCCTCTAAAGCAACATTATGTGACTTTTCCATCTTCTCCACCCTAACCCTAACCCTCTTTTCCAATAGTAGTTTAAAGTCGATCTAATAGTACAACAACTTTTAAGAGGGAGAATTGCATCTCTTCCAATCAGGCCCAAGTTATGAGAATTTTGTCACTCACACTTCAACACTCCCTTCAAATCAATTTCTGAGCACTTGAATGATGTAAATGCATGCGATTTGGCCATACACAGTTTTTTTTTGTTTTTTTTGTTCTTTGCTGCATGAAAATAAGTGCTTCATATATAGTTGGAACAAATTTTTTTAACAAACTTGCAAATTATAACGTTAGTAATGATAAAAAATCTTTTAAACTTTTATAATTTTATCTGTCTGTGTAAATGTTCCACCTCAGTCTCAACTAGGGCCAGACCGATACAGGATTTGTGGGGCCGATACTTAAAAAAATCTGATACTGATATGTCAGCCAATATCTCTCTTATATCTATTTCCGATATTTGCAGTTATCATACACTTGGTCTCTCAATTGGAAAGTAACTGCGCATGTACATGCATCACCGCTTGAAACTCTGCTTGTCAAAGAGAACTGGTGAATAAATCTAGGTATATTGGCGCATATAGGATATAATATTAGTGACTAATGGTCACTTTAAATGCTAATATCGGCCGGTATTATCGGCAGGCCGATTAATCGGGCTGTAGTCTCAACCAAGCTGCAACCTCCTGTCTCGAAAAATGAAGCCAATGCGGAAGTGCAATATCCTGCAGTTTGTGGAGTGTCCGCTTGAGGCTGGATCCAGGAACACCGCAAGTCACATACACATGACTGGCAAAAAAGCAGTTTTTACAGCAGCATGTTTACAGCCTGGTACAAAAAATTAAATAGGTCTGATTAGTTATTGTAATCACTGGCACACACTGTATGATTTTTTTTTAAAAGGCTCCGTTTTGAGTTTGAAAACGATACGTGTTATCCATAGTAAGACGTGTAGTTGACCTGATTGACAGGTGGCCGCGATGTAACGGTTCGTAAAGAGCCTTAAAACCCAACTCAGCTCCAGCTCTCAGCCTGTCGTTAGGTTGACTGAGAGTTAGGGTGAGACAGCCCTTCCAGCATGGTGGCTGCTGATTAGCATCCGGAGCCCCCTGCAGGAACAGATGGCTGACGTCACTCAGGCTTCGTCCATTAATATTTACAGTCTATGGTCTCAACTATTTTTTTTACAGAGCCTGTCTTTCTCATTAAAATGACCGTGGTGCATAATAACAGCACCGCAATAAAGTTTACTTTATTGGGCAATCCTATGGAGCTGTCAGTATGATAAATGGGCCTCCACACAACTCTGTGAGAATCCTCATTCATATTAATTCCATTTGTAAAGGAAAAATTGTATCGCACACTTGCTGTCACCGTGCCTATAACTCCTGTGTTACTGCTTTGAAAGTCGTCATTAGTCTGTGCTCAGTTAATGAGATGTCAAGCGTTTCTTTTGCACTGTGGTAATTGATCCAGTTCTCCTCTACTGTCTCTAATTGACCATATTAATCTCAAAGTGACTTTAGATCAATGACAATAGATTTTACTATTCTTGTTGCCAGCTGTGGTCACTGTTGATAAGTTTTTACTTATTGATGGATTGTCTCAGTTTATTGATTAAGAACATTTGGAGTGGTTCATTATGACTTGTAGATCTAGTCAGTGCATCCAGATTGAACAGAACAATTTGAATCCTCAAACCAATCTCCATTATTTTACTAAGACGATGTTTGTATACATGCTGATCATGATATATGTGAGTAAGTGTGGGTTTCTGAAGTGTAGATAAAATAAAAATAAAATCAATCTTATCACTTCCAGTCTTCTGTTTCATCAGTATTGAGACAGAACCTAATTAAATTTTCCCTGCACTGAAGGGAAGAATTAAATCCCTCTTCATTGACTTGGTATTGCGTGTCAATGGCTCTGCATCATTTCTGTCTGCTAGCAAATGTCAGAAAATTGCCCAATGACTTCAGAGTATTGGGATGCACCACCAAAGGGCAAAGATCCCTCAACTTCATTTTGTAAGCTTCTAAACAGAAAAATTGAGCCTTTAAAGCCAGAAAACAGGGGAAAGGATGTTAGGCATCAGCAGAAGAGCGGGAGAACTCTTATACGTCTTTCACACAACAAATGACCAAAAGCTTCTGTGTGGTGGGATTGATTGAGTTTTATTTCGAACATGTACAAAAAGAGAAGAAAAGAAAACTTACAAATAAGCAGACAGAAAAAAAAAGTACAAACCTTGAAAGATATGTTAGAAAAGAAGCTCTCAAATACTTCTCCTATGCGCTTCCAGACAGGCAGAGAAGCCATGATTTTTTTTAAACAACTATCCCAACAGAAAAAAAAGCCTTTTTCCAACACAAGAGTTAATCACAGTAATTTGAATTCTTAAAAGACTCATTGCACGTCCTGCTGAGCCTGCTGAACTCAGTGTCCTTCAAACCGAACAGACTACTCAGGAGAAGGGTTTGTGTTCTGCTAATAGACTAGATTTCTTTAAATTTGGATTTCTAAATGATAGAAAATTATTCAAGGGTATCAGCCAAAACTATATTTTTCAAGAAAATTATATTCAAGGTTACCTAACTAAAAACTGTTTTAGAGCTAAAGTAAAGGATAAAGAAAAAAGATTCAAAGAAGAGTCTGAGCTGACCTTTGACTTATGGAAACATTTAAGACCCTCTGTTGGAAAGTTAAAAGTGACCAAAGAGTAAATCAATAATTAAGAATGAATAGTCTTTTGGGGGCTCCTTTGGTCTTGTTGTTAGTAGTTTGCTTGCCCGATGTACAGAGGCTGTAGTCCTTGAAGCAGGCGACCTGGGTTTGAGTCCAACCTGTGGCTCCCTTCCGGCATGTCATTCCACAATCTCTCTGTACCTGATCTCTGATCTCTGACTCTGTCCACTGTCCTGTCTCAAGAATAAAGCTTAAAAAAGATGAAAGAATCGACTTTTGAGAATTGATGTTGGTGCCACTGACTGTGTGTGGTTGATAACTGAAAAAAGAATTGAACCAAACATCAGTCCAGCTATTGACAGGTTTGACAAAGCACGTTAAATATGTGTAAATTTTTGGCCTGACCTACAAATTTGACTTACAAATTTGCACCAAATGTTCAACAGCAAGCAGCCTTGACAGCGCTGACCTTTAAGGTTATGGAGAGCTAAAGAAGGGTCATAATGGAGGAAGCGTTGGTGGATAATTAGCTGTGTGACACCATCCACATTAAATAAACCCCTTCTCTCTGAGTAAAAACTGCTCCTGGATTCATAAAGGACACATATTTGCAATTTGTTCTCCTTTCCATTAAACTCTAGTCGTTCCACTTGTTGAATAAACTGATAGAAAATCCCAAAGAAAGCTAATGGCCCAGTTCAACAGAAATAGGGATTCCACAACCAGCCTGCAAATCCGTTTGGGCTTTGAATATTTCAATTGCATTCATAAATTGTACACAGCTTTATGTACTGTATGGCATAGTGCAGTAAAAAGACGAAGAAGCTTTGGAGCCTCTGTGACTGTCCAGTAATAACATATAAAGGCTTGGTTAAAGGTCACATTTCATCCTCCTTTTCAACAAGATTAAATTAGATTAGATCAAAAAACACTGATAATACACCTGTGGAGAGAGCTACCTTACCCTCCAGGAACCAACACTAACAAATTGTTGTGGTAGCACAGACTCACAGAGGGGGGGGGGGGGGGTGGTTGTGTTACGTTGTAGTTGGGTCTTGCCTGGGGCACCACTTGTCCCACAAACCTCTACTGAAACCAGCCCTACATGGCAGCCCCCTGTTCTCTTCACTTTTATCACTGTCTGGTATGACTCGGCCACCACAGGAGAGAGAGTCTCTGCAGACCACTCAGTCTATTAAAACGTCATGTCTGAACTCTTCCCCTCTGGCACTTTCAATCATTCTGAGGAGTCACAATCATTGGCCATAAAGTTTAAAAAAGTCATCGGTTACTAACAGCTTTTGTTACTATATTTTCACAGAAGCTGAATATTGTATTTAGACTGGGAAAACATTTTCGTTTCATATCGTGCATCATCTGCATATTACCTGTATGTTTAGGCTCCTACTCATTATCGAATTCAGCAGCGTGGTCAGTTGGGTTCCCTAATCTCTTCAGTTTTACATGCAGAGCTCTGAGACCAAGGTGATGTGCATGTCGCATAACTTCTAACTAAAAAAATCTCTTAAAAAGGAAAGACCCTTGACTATTGAATTAACCCGAGAATCATCCCAGGTCCCCAGTGTTTTTTTGATCCCCTCTTTGTCCCTGACATTCTCTGACCTGTACATTATTTCACCTTTGAAACTGATGTATAAAAATACGTTGGGACTGAAAAGAAAGATGACAAAATTGTCAATACTTTGGTACTTTTTTATACCACCTGTCTGAAGCTTAAAACATTTTTTTAACTCAAAACTGCCGCAAGGGAAAGATAGAGAGCACCATCTACATTGCACAAATACATTGGCAATGCATTTATATTGAGCATTTATTCAGTGTGCAACATATTGCTCAATGTTGGATACCTAGGACTTCTATCTTTGTTATCGAAATAGTGTCGATATATTTCATTAATTTTACTGAAACAAAACTGAGGTTTACAGTACAGTCTGCAATGCAACTTTATACTCACTGGACAGCTGTAATCTCACCAGACTGTAACTGTTTTTTAATGACAATGGTATTGCCTTGTTATCAATAAACTCTACATTATTGTTTTTTGTGAACCCAAAAGGATGTAAATCCTTAAATTCCTTGATTTAATAAAATTATGAAATGTAAAATATAAGTTAATTAATCGATATAATGTCTTACTCAATTTCTTGTGCATTCAATTTGTCAGCTTCAATGTCATAGATTCATTTGCAGTGCTTTTATCAATCATTTGGCTGGCTGTTTGCGGCATGACTAACTGTGCAGGTTAAATGCACGGTACATAATTGAATGTAGCTGTGCATGTGGCTGTTTCTATACATTATTTATAGTACATCCATACACTATTTAGTCTAACCTATATATCTTTTATGCACTATTTCACACCAGCAACCCATCAACACTGAACTACTTAAAATTTACACAGCAGCTTCATGATTTTGTCAATAAGCTGTTTACATGTGGTTGTGTAATAATACTCTTGAGAACTGCTATAAAAATGCCGTCCTTTCTTTTGCTTTCTTTCCTCTGTTCTTTTCCTCAGCCTTTTTCCTCCTCTTCCTCAAAGCAAACTTCGACACTATATTCCCTCATGCTGGCTTCTTTTCCGTCATACACGTGCAAGTATTGTCGAGGCCATCTTCTCCGGCCTCTTGTGGCCAAGTGATCTTAAACCGATGCACTTAACATGTACCGTCCTACATTTTCCCACTTGGCCCATGTTTGTCAGCCATGTTCCGTCCTAACCATTATCAACTTACCACATGACCTGAATTTCTCTGAATGCCTTTTACCACATCTTTCAGTGACAGAGTCCCACTGTTCGGTGTAACCATGGCAACTAAAAGCATATGACTTATGTCTTAGTCAGAGTATTTACATGCCCACTCCTCTCAGGACAAAGAGGTCTGGATGGAAACCACGTCATCAAAGATGAGGTTGGACGGCACGCTGCCTGTGAATAAGACTTTTAATATAGTTTACAAAGAGACACGTGGAGGTGTGACCTTCTACTATACCCGAAATAAAGTACTTATTTTTTTTACTTTTTCATGTTAGTTAAAACAACTGGAGTATCCTGTTTAAACACTTGGCGGAAAGAAACTTTAAAGGTCCCATATTATGCTTTTTCTGGTTTTATATGCCCTTTAGTGTGTTTTCTAAGTGTCCTATGCATGTTTAGGCACAAAGATTCAAAGTCCGCGGAAACGCGGCTTCTCCTACGTCCTCCTGTTAGCTGTAGCATTAGCTGCATGTAACGCTCGGTTCTAGCCCCCCTCGATAAAAATTTGTCAGTCCGACTAGTGATGTGAAAAGCAGTTCTTTTCAGTGTACTGAATCACTAGAATCAGTTCAGTAAAGTGATTCGTTCAAAAGATTCGTTCACCGAATCGTTCAGTCCTTCTCCGCAGCTCTGTCTGTGAATCAGAATTTAATAAGCTGAAACATGGCCGAACGCTTAGTTCTGCTCGCGATCGTACTGAGAACAGCCGGTGGTGAATAATAAACCAATGAGCTGAGAATTTAGTTGGATAAAGTTACAGTTTGCAAACTGAAAGCTGCTAAAACAATCACATTTATTTTCCCCGACCGTTCTGTTCAGTACGTTCAGTTCGTTCACTGAACGAGAGATCCGCCCTTCCTCTCAGTTCGTTCAGTGAACGAACTGAGAGGAAGAGCGGAACTGAACGAGAGCTCACACACACACACACACACACACACACACTGTACTGACTGAGGAGAGGAGGGAGGGCGGGCTTTGAGTGACTCTTACGGTCTAGAGAGAGAGACACGCGACGGGAGAGAGGAGAGCGCAACTGAAGTTGAGAAATGAACGACTCTTTTCAGTAAGTGATTCAGTTCAGTTCGTTCACCCAGATGATTCGTTCGTTTTGAACGAATCGTTCACGAACTACACATCACTAAGTCCGACTTCATTGTCAGTGTGAGATCACTGATCTAAGCCCATTGGCTCGTTGTGGCAAGCCCAGCAGTTCATGTTGAAATTTCCGAGAAGCGTGCTGAACAACTGACCAATAACGACAGAGCGGATTGGCAGACCAATCAGAGCAGACTTGGCCCACGTTCAGTCTAACAGTGTGGGCTCAACAGAGTGTAGCTGACGGACTCAGAGCGTAGACTTTAGCTATTGTGAACATACAAAAGTAGGTACATAGATTAAATATATGAACCCCAAAAAGGGCATAATATGGGCTCTTTAAGTGAGGGAAAATATGTATTCATCACTTTTTCAGCTCTATTGGAGCAAAGGTATCTGACAGCTCTTTTAACCAATGGATGACAAATCATTAGATAACAACAAATATAGCACACATTCTCCTAGTATAGTTTCAGGCCAGCATGTAGTTCCAGATCACCTTCACTGCTCTTTGGCAACGATTCTCTCAAACTCCAAAGATTAACACCAGGATTCCAAAGATATTACTTTTTATTACCTGTCTAACTCTATCAGAAAATCTCCAAAAGTTGGGATTTTGCTTGACTGTGACCCTTTATCAAACTATGAAGTAACCTTTATGCCATATACACAGAATCACAGCGTCTGCGGGTGAAGGATGTCAAATTAGTTTGCAAAGAGTCGCTAGCATTGGCAGTGCTAGCCTTTGGTCCTTCTCTCAAGTTGACGTCCACCTTCCTGTGCTGGTTACTCATCTCCAGTAGAGCCAATTTAACCTAACATAGCCCACTAGTAACTTTATCTTAACTGCCATTCCTCCACTGGGCTGGTTTATGTCTGGGTAGTCGAGCTTTATTGCAGTACCAATTACCCGAAGCTAACGGCCCTGGATTGTCAAGGGCAGCTGTGTTACTATTTGAGACCCCTGAGACCTAAAATGCTCACATGAATAGACCCACTTGGGAGCCGGATAGCATAGCGGTTATGTTGCAGCCCCGTGTACAAAAAAATTTGTCATTGTCGCAGGGGCGACTAGTGGGTTGGAATCTGACCTCGGCCAAAAAAAGACCAACTTGCTGTAGGGTCAATCATTCAGGTTTTTCCTTTAAATCGTCACCCTTCTGATGTTACGAGAACAGTCTTTGTACCATTATTCCAGCGGTGACTGTTGCTGACAAAACAAGCCATTTCTTCCACTTTCTCTCTTAGTATGAGGCTACAGCTTCTTTTTTTCATTTAGTAAAACCAATAAACAAAGTCTAAGAGGAGGCACAAATCTAATTTCACACCTGCAATATACTGAAAGAAGTTGATCCAATTTGCTCCTGAAAATATGGATTGTTTCTTTTTGTCCCATAGGTCACATAAAATTAACAAAAGCTATCATGTTTCCTTTCAGTACGCAGAAGACATGCTTCTAAAAGCATTAAATTGGATATGTTACTGCACCATCGTATGTTGTGAAGTGATATGTTTATCCTATAAAGCTGATGCTTTTGTGGTTTTTAAAGCGAGATTAAAATGTTTCTATAGCCACAGATGAGAGTGTTTTTGCAGCTGAACTGATTTGGATTGCTAAAATACATTTGTAGCCACTCATGCAAAAGGCCCGTGGGACACAAGTGACAAATCCAGCAGCTCTGTACCAAATGCTCCCTTAAGCTTTACTGCCTGTGGTCTGCTCAAATCAGTGCAAGAGGAAACTGTACCACAGAGGGAGAAATGGCAATACGAGGCAGATTTGAGGACCAAAGCTGCTTG
The DNA here is from genome assembly GCF_963584025.1 of Labrus mixtus. Classification (NCBI taxonomy): domain Eukaryota; kingdom Metazoa; phylum Chordata; class Actinopteri; order Labriformes; family Labridae; genus Labrus; species Labrus mixtus. The sequence goes on from NC_083628.1 coordinate 21,180,664, forward strand.
TAACATGCTTGTTGTAAATAGTAAAGTGGCCTTTTGTGACCAAAGACTTTATTGAAGTGAAGGAGAAAATCCAACCTATCCCCTGAAGTTTTGTTTGAACCAAAATGTTACCCTACGTTACTTACTATGGTACATTTGTTTGCACATGACTTGGTGGAACACAGCCTGAATCATCCTTTTCTAAAATGTTGGGGACCCAAACACCATTTTCTCATTTTGTAACGTCACTCATCGGTGAACACAGCTCAGATCATTTGACAGCCTTCTCCAAGAACTGTGTCTGGATTAACTTTACTGATCACATCAGAGCTGAGTTTGATGACCTGTTACGTCAGGTTTGGATAGTCAATTGGACAACTACGTGCTGGTTCAGCTGCAGAGTGCCTGTCCATCTGTCTTCACTGACTAGTAAATTAGTCAGTTTATTTTGCAAGCAATACATCTACATAAATCTTGCCTTCTCAAGCCATAATGAAAGTATTTTGCTGCTATTCAATTTAAATAAATTAGAAGTTCATCCTGCAAGATTTGTGAAATTAAACATTTGCACTATGTTAGGTTTTTCTTACCAGACAAGCTAAATCCAAAATGCTTATAATTTGCAAAAAGGCTGATTGAACATTGATGATGTGATCTAGAGTCATCAGTAGAATCTAAATGCTTTTGCAACAGTGTCTGAAATAATCTTGAGTTGGAAAACAAGTGCCATGTGAAAACTTGTATGAATCATGTCTCCCAGTGTGAGTTCAACCACATCTTTGCTTTTTTCCTCCGGTTACAGCCGCAACCTTCCGGGTCTAAGTGAGTGACACGTCTGCTGCTCACAAGATGATGATTGTGATATTTATGGTCTTGGTCTTGACTCAGTCTTGCCCTCAACAGTTGATATGAAGCATGTCGTCAACAGTATACTGCGTCATCAGTCTTTTTAGTCCTGGCTTACAGGTTGTGGAGCTGGTGGTTATTTAAATCAGACTTCCTCTGTTTGGATGGAGTGAATCCTCTTTGGTCTGCCGAGCTAACATGAGCTGCACTGAGCTAAACCTGTTTTTAAACTCGGTGATTTGTGAGATTAGAATGACTATTTTTGGTGTTTTTCCTTCCTGGACTAAAGATACGATGACACTCTTCAGGTCTTTTCCACCTGCTACACTATACTTGTACTTTAAAGTTCAAAATCTTAAATTCAAATGACTTTTACACAATAAAAAACATCCATAAGAACTTGTGAGGAGAACACAAAGAAGCTGTCAGATGCCTGTTCACCTGCCTGAAAGGAAGTGCACTTAAAGCTGCTGTTAAACGCTGTAGTTCTCTTTATGTTTCATTATGAACGTCAGACACATAAAAAGATCGATCAAGTGCTTTTCAGCTGATTCACTGAGATGAATATGTGGCTGTTGAAAAAAGTGTGTTCTTATTACAATTATTATAATCATTATGAATATGTATTTTTTATGAATAACCCCAAATAATAGATATTATTCCCAATAAAAAAGTTTTCTTGATGATAACCATTTTATGATAGACCTTTATTTGTCTTCATTTTATTCTGAAGGTAACACTATGTACCACAGAAAAAGCTAAGAAAGTTTGAACATTTACAAACAGAATTTGCTGATATGGTTCAAAGCTTCGTAAAAAGCGTTATTTTAAACCTTGAGTTCAGACTGTGTGTGGAGGTTTGACTGTTTTAACTCAATGCTGTTTCCAAGGTGACAAACTAGAGTAACGGAGTAACTGTGCAGCATAAAGTTTTAGAAGCAGACACATCCCAGATCATCATTTTGTTCAAAGGCACCTTGATGATTGTAAAAACTCTGAACCCCCCCCCCCCCCCACATGAATATGGAAATAAGCTTGGAAATTATAAAGTGAATTGAACCAACACTTAATGAGTGTGAAGTATTTATGAAGCATTTGGTTAGAGACTAATGAAACCCTTTTGACCCACATCTCATCTCCAAATCCAGGACAAACAGAGTTTGACTCCATCGTCCACTTTGAATCATAAGTTGTGAAAGCTAATACTAAAATACACACTGTGGTCCCAAAGGTCTGACGTGTTCACCCTGCTGTGGAGATGAATGATCTTGAGCTTGTGTTGTCTAGTGTTCATTTACAAAAACATAAACGCACTAAAGAGAAAAACATGGCACCGCTGGTTAATCTTTTATTTCCACCGTTGTTTTAGTTGTCATCTCTGCTGTCTTAAAAACGTCTCCCTGGCCTCAATGTGTCAGGTTTGTAATGTGAAACCTCGGCAGGCTTGGGCTTGTGGGAATTGGTATGCTACTGAAAAATAAATGGTAAATGGAGGTGAGCTTGTATATCACTTTTCTAGCCTTCTGACTACTCAAAGCACTTTTACACCGCAGGTCACCCACTGGTGGCAGAGGCTGCTACATAAAGGGGCCATCACTATTAACTAATCCCATTCACACACATTCATATGCCGCCACTGATAGCATCTCTTGGAGAAGTGTCTTGCCCATGACATTTGTGGCTGCAGGAAGCTAGAGATCGAACCCCCAACCTTCCGGGGGGAGAGATGACCCACTCTACCACTGATCAACACACAAAAAGAATCACTGCCCATTGCAAAGTTTTCCTGTGGATTTGAGAAATTATTGCTGACATATTAGGTGCCCACACTCTCTGGTATCGCCCATCACTAATTTGCACTCAAGTCTGACATCCAACAGTCGCTCAGCGGTCTCTGGATCTAAATGTCATCACTGATAAAGTACTGATAAAAACCTGTGGAGCTGGAGTTCACAAAGATGTGTATTTGTGGGTTATTTGTGTTCCAGTTTGTGTGACTTGAAGGGTTTGGAAGGTCGAGCTCTTCACCGCTGCTCAGTCTTCTCTCTCTGACACAGAGACTCATTTAACAGCAGAACCAATTCCAGCCCGATGATTGCCTTCAAGTCCCCTGAACAGCTCGGGTTTTGTCCTCTACTCGTCCATTAGGCTTCCATTCATTCTCACAGTGTGTGTTGATACTCAGTGGAGAAGGGAAGAGGGTCACGGCTAAGTGATCAAAGAAGGACACTTAACGCCATGTTTATGCCAGATGAGAAACAATGATCTGAAATGTACAAATGTAAGGATGATGAGACCTGCACAATCTCTATTTATGTAGCTTTGACTTTGTTTTATATCCTCATTAACTTTCTCTTCTTCTGGCCATTTTTGACCTCCCCTGCTCAACGTAGTAGAGTTGTTATTGGATTATCACAGAATCCCTCGGAGTGACCAAAGTCAAGATTTTCCACTGCTAATAAATGTTAACAAAAGAAAGAAGTGATGGGTCAATCAATACATAATGTTTAATGTATTTAGAGTCAAATCATCAAGTTATCTCATGACATGTTACCCGTAGAGCAGGTCTAGACCCCTTACGCTTTAATGATGGTTCTAATGACTTAATGTCTCAACTCAGGGTACATTTATTAATTTTCATGTGATTTCATCTCAATCATAGACTGGAGAAGTGGAGGTTGCTCAAGAGTGAAAATCAATGCAGATTCAAATGCCTTAAACCTGCATGTTTTTTTTCTTTTAACCTGCATGCTGGGTTTCAACTTTTAAAAATAAATCTATTATCCTACTTCTCACTTGATTTTTTATTTTTTTTTGGAATTCTCTTTTTATTATTTTGAAAATACCAGCAGAATACAAATGAAAATCTGTGAGGTAACTTCACACATGAGGTCACAAGAACATGAAACCTTTGTTTTGAACATAAATGTCTTAACATTGCAAGCCAAAATAAAATACATAGGTCCAGGTGCAGATGGAAAATCTACAAACAATATCAGTATGCAACAATTGATATGTTCTGGCACTGCATCGATGTAGAATCATCCATGTCTGCATCACAATGCATCATAGAGACGATCCATTTCAGTACCTCTAATGTATATTATATAATATCTTATATGCTTCAAAATAACAATACTATTTGATATGCAAAGTGTATGATGTCCTAATAACCTTCAAATTAACCTCTATACCCTTGTGTTTATTAGGATTAAAACGTCAAAGATCTGATGTCTTGATTTTGAGAGAACTTGATGGCATCAAATTGAGCATCAAGAAAAATTGCTACATGAATGTAGAACAACTTTGTGTATCAGACACATCAGAGTGTGCAGAGTGGTTTCTTAATGTGTTATATTTTATTTACAGTTTGTCAAACTGCATCAATCATATTCTGAAGTCTCTGCACTCACTAGAACACCCATGGGTACCCATGAAACCACCCCTTACATAACATCCTGAGTCAACCCCTGTTGATATGAAACTCACAGTACTCCAGCAGATCAGCGGTTTAGCCAAAAATGTGAGGAGCAGCTCAGGGATTGAGATATCTAGCTGTGCGGGCAGATGAAGGTTCGGCTCGGCTGCAGAGCGGTGCCATCCTGACAGCTGGTGAGCACAGGACATCGGCTGACTTAGAATCAATGTGGACAGCTGAGCGACCGCGGGGCAGCCCCATCTGAGGGTCATCGTCTGATGACCTTGTGCTGTCTGCAGATGAAATCTGATCTGACAGCGCGAAGCCCGAGGCCCAGCACACACATGCGAGAGCTCAGATAACCATCAGGCCGACTGACATGGTGTGGGGAGGACTGGGAGGCACCAGGACGTTAGCAAAAACACTTAACACATTAATTAAACAATTAGTGCTGACTTCTTTACCCGTATGGGCTGTGCTGAGTTACTTCTGTGAGTGGTCTTTGACTATGGCACCCGAGGCGAGTCGATGGATCTGTCCCTGCAGCCAGTCCATGTCAAGACATCTGTGAGTGAGATATTGAGCTCCTGAGGTGTTACTCCTCTCCGTGCCTGCCAATATAATCCTAATCAGTTAAGAGCTGAAGAAATACAGGGCCAGAAACTGACATGGAAGAGACCTGATCCCAAGTCTGAATTAAATCTTATCTCGTATTTTTCCAACATCATATTTTGCTGAGGTAATCAGGCTGCAGGGCTGTAGTTACCATTGACAACGCAGAGGTCAGATGTCGGTTACAATTCTGGCAATCAAGGTTCCCCAGTGGTTCACCTGCTTGGAGCGTTTCCTAAACACCTTGTCTGGGTTTTATTAAGCCTGGTTGAGATGACTTCTTGTTTTTCTTGTAATGTATCTGTATGATGAAGATGCTAGAAAATTGAACCCAGTGGGATTGTATTCATACATTTAGGCTCATAAATGTATCTCTCAACATATCAAATGTCCTGGCATGTCAAGTTTAGGGATTATTGGTTAATATTGGTAGTGATTGCAGAGTTAGTGACTGAAACAAACTGTCAATTGGTACTAATGCTAATGGCAGCCAACTTCTGTTATGCATTTATTGATGAAAAATGATTTTTCCTGGCGATAACGGCAGTGATACTTCTAGAGTTCTATATTTTAAGAAATGCAGCTATTTGCTTTCACAGTGATTTCAGTTAAGTCTTAACCATTCCCGTTGTTATTCCACCGATGGTCATGTTGTTTCCTGCCTGCAGTGTCAACCAATCAGAGCTTCACCGGGACAGGCCGTACACATGTACCCAGTAGGCACCTTTTCTTTATGATTTTATTAAGGGAAACAACTCAAATGTATTCACATCCAACATTTCTAAAAGCAAATTTTGTATTACATTTTATATCTCAAAATTAGCAACAGCGCACTCTCTGCGAACACAACCGTTGTTATCTGTCAGAGGGGCATGTAGGGGCACTTATAATTTCCCTCTAAATTGATAAAATATTAAATGTATTAATAATGGCCCAGCTTGATCCACTACAGGTAGTAGTGATACATCAAAAACATATTTAACACAGCCTTCCAAAGGAATGCTCACCACCCTTTTGGTGAACAAGATGAAAGATCTAGTAATTGGAAGTGGATTTAATTTGTATATCTCTGTTTTAGCCCCATCAAGTAATTTCTATTCATACACTCTGTGCTTTATTTAACTAAGTATTTATTGCCACCCTAGCAATGGCTTCAACTTCCTGATATCAGCATCAAACATATATATTCAAAATAGGTTAATTTTTTTTTCTTTTTTAATCATATTTTTCTATCTTCTTCTACTGGACTTCATATCATCGACTTTTAAAACTCGGTCTCTGATGCAGTAGTTGTTGCAGCTTTAAAGGTTGGATGCTATTTTTGGGTTGTGTTGGATCTCCATAAATTCTGCTCAGTGACCAGTAAAGCCATGTCAACCTCTTATGGTTGACCAGAAGAGGCCCAATCACTCCATGGAGACTTTAAAGGAGAAATAAATGACAGAGGACAATGTGTTACACACTGACTGAGTGCACTTTTATTCAAAATACCCTTCATTAAAACACCATCAGATCCTGCAGGCAGATCAATTTTTATAAATAACTGTCAGTTTATTTTAGTGCAATGACTCCTGGAGATTTTTCAAAACCAGGAATTATCAGCTATTTTAGGATATGAATCCCTCAGAATGTAACTCAACCAGACCAAAATAATGTTCCATAAAAACAGATGAAATTGCATTAATTTAACCATTAAAGGCAGGGTCAGTAATTTTCTCTATGTATACTTTTTAACAATTTGGTTGAAATTGTCTTTAGGTCCTGACAGAAATTAATAATTAGTTCGCTCTGAAAAAGGAATGAAGAAAATCCGTCATCTGTAGTAGTTGTAAGCCTGTAAAAACGTCGACCAATGTCTGCCACGAGGTACCAGTCTGATGAACCAATCACACGCCTCCCTGTCTCCCTGCTTGTTCTCTACCTCAAGCAACGACGCTTGTGCATGTAAGTAAGGGGCTTCCCTTGTGCTGGACTTTGCCTTTACTGATTCTATGGGTACATCTGCATGACAAGAACATTAGCAACCAAAACAATTACCAATAACTTAATTTATCATTGGAAACAAACAATGAGCAGTGTCTCATTGGTGAAAAGAAAAGAGCTTTAGTGTTTTCTCGCTCTCACGGTCACTCTTAACCACCACTTGGTTCATGGACAAATCTCCCAAGGTTTATGTAGATATTTCCCACGTTGACATTCATTAGTTGAATTTTGTGCTTACTAACACAAAAAGGGAAATATGTGTCCATAAACCATATCCCATGGATTACATTTGATGAATATTTCACAAACTCAAACCATTAATTTTTTACATTTTCTTTCTTTTAGCTTTTGTGAGCCTGGTGTGGTCTTCCTCGGTGAACAGAGGGCTCAGGTTTTTAGTACTTTGTTGTTCCGTAAAGGATGCTGTTTCTAATTGCTATGTTTTTTGTGTCTTGAAGGGAAGATGTTTTGACATCCACTCAAGGGAGTCCCACTGAGATGCTGCTGGTGGTCTGTGGATTTGCTAACACAGGATTTTCATCATTCAGCTCTTGTAAGTATTGATTGACCCGTGTGACCCTTTGATCTGCGAGTCGTACCTTGAATTACCCTCAACTTAATTTATATGTGCAGCCAATTTGAAAAAATGTGTCTAATTGCTGTGTAATCTGTGCTGGAAATTTCTGTTAACAATGCAAAAGAAAGGATCATGAGTCAATTAATGTCTTTGTTTAGTTTAATTCTTCTTGCAAGTAGAAGGAACAAATCTTCAGAGTGTCAATACAGTCTGAAGCTCGAAGTAATCACAATATGCTTGGGTTTATATACATATATCTGAGTATATTTGATATTTAGCTATTTGTGAGAAACCTTCAAGGTAAAACAAGAATATTACGTATTAACTTATTGTAGCATTTCTCAAGCGAGCTGTAAGTAAAATGTGTCCTCAACAGTAAACAGAATTGTTCCATTACATTTCCCTCCTTTTGATTATATTTTAATCACCTTAATAGTAGAGGAACTTGGGCCCCTAAAAGTTGAGAGACCCCTACCCGAGGTAGAACAAAGCACAACCATATTTTTTCATAACTTGAACATGTCTAGTTTATGAAACGGATAGTTGTATAAAATTGTTTTACTGCAAAATAACTTTTTTTGGATGTTTTATGCATCTTACCAAAAAACGAAAATAGGTCAAATTAGGGCTTCTCCAAAAGAGACAGCTCTAGCCTTATCACATGTATCTCTGGGAATCAGAATCAGAATTTCACCAAATTTGGACAGGATGTTCACAGATAGTTATTAGTCACAATTATGCAAAGTTTTTATCAATACCATTTTAAATTTTTGAATTTTTCACACTTAAACACACATATAGTTTAGGCGGAAATTGAAAATTGAAACAAAAATTCAAAATGTATGTATATCAAAGTCTGTCATTTTTTAAGTAAGGACACCAAACCGTAAAATGTGTCATTTTTATCTTCGTTAGACTGTTATCTCAACATAAAAGAAAGTTATTTGACTTTTCACTTGACCCTATGCTGTCACCAGCCCCTAACAGGAAACTAGTGCAGCCAGGATTTCAGGGTGACCTGGTACAATGGGGCCATATGGATGTGTATGTGGGAGGAGGTGGCCACAAACTATAGATTAAGACTTAACAACAAGACGCAATATAATTGTATTCTGTAATATATATATAATTAAACATTTTACAGTTATTCCTAAAACATTTTGTCTCACATTTTCTATCTTACATATGATTTCTATGATGACACTCCGAGTCAGCCCGCTGCTTTCAACAATATTGTCACCTATGACATTGTTTTATTTCATTCTAAAAAATTAAAGCATTGTCTTGACATCAGTTGTGAAATATTAATTAACTAAAAAACAGTATTGATATATATAACCTTGAATTCTTATACTTCATATAGTCTATTTGTATATCGGCTATACAGCCTGTTGTAGTTTTTTTAATGTATTTCAGTCATATAAAGATGGTGTGTAGTCACCATATCTCCTGCTTTTAAGAAGAACCCTAGTTACTCCAGAGGATACACTGGATGAAGGGATAGTTTTTATAATACCCTAAGTATGATAAAGTGTTAAAAAAAGCTACAATAGCTATTTTTGTTGAATGATTTATCAGGGAACCAATGGAGCTGGGATACAAAACAATTCTTATGATGGCGTAAATGTGTGTGAGGTAAATTAGGATAACAATCATGCAAACATGTTTATGAGAAACTTCTTTATACACTTATTTTACCTCATTATATATAATGACATTTGATTTTAAATGCTAATTACAAAGGATGATTTCCACTTAAGACAATATGGCTGTGAACCTGAGAGCTTAACACCGTACAACTAAAAACCTTTGTGTCACACTAAACATCCCCTGGGGACAAAGTTTGACCTCTTATCTCTTCGCTGATCTTGTCCTGTGCTTGTGTAAGTTGTGTTTACTGATGAAAAATCTATTTCTACCAAGTTTGAACCGTCAAAAATATCCCTAACTCTGAATCTTGGCTGTAGAAAATGACACCAACCCGCTGAAAGCAGTAACGAATAAGAATAACTTCACAGAAGAAAATATATTCTATCTTAAGGTCTTTTTTGCTTTTGTAAACCATTTCACGATATCAGTATACAGTATGTTTAAGTGCGCTCCATAACCAACCAAAACAATCCTCCCAGGAGCTTTAAGAAAACAAATGCTGCAGAAAATAACCATCAACAAGGTCAACCAACCAAACAAAGATAACGCAACCAAATCAAGACAACATAACCAAATCAAGACACCACAACCAAAGACAACACAACCAAATCAAGACACCACAACCAAAGACAACACAACCAAATCAAGACACCACAACCAAAGACAACACAACCAAATCAAGACACCACAACCAAAGACAACACAACCAAATCAAGACACCACAACCAAATCAAGACACCACAACCAAAGACAACACAACCAAATCAAGACACCACAACCAAAGACAACACAACCAAATCAAGACACCACAACCAAAGACAACACAACCAAATCAAGACACCACAACCAAAGACAACACAACCAAATCAAGACACCACAACCAAAGACAACACAACCAAATCAAGACACCACAACCAAAGACAACACAACCAAATCAAGACACCACAACCAAATCAAGACACCACAACCAAATCAAGACACCATAACCAAGCTAAATGCTCATCAGACTAAAGCCAGTGGGTGTACAATTGATTTTGATGCCTGCGTAAGGTTTGGCCATCTGCAATCTTTTCTATTGATGATCTAGTTATGGTGTCTTAATAATAATAATAATACATTTAATTTGTAACACACTTTACATTTTTGCAAAAAAATCTCAAAGTGCTACAGGAAGAAAAAAAATAGAAATAAAAACAGATTTAATCAACTAAGCAACTAACGAAACTAAAAGCACAAGGAAAAGGCTTTGTTAAAAAGGTGGGTTTTTAGTTATGGTGTCTTGATTTAATTGTGATGTCTTGATTTAGTTGTGATGTGATGTCTTGATTTAGTTGTGGTGTCTTGATTTAGTTGTGGTGTCTTGATTTGGTTTGGTGTCCTTACTTAAAAAATGACAGACTTTGATATACATACCTTTTGAATTTTTGTTTCAATTTTCAATTTCCGCCTAAACTATATGTGTGTTTAAGTGTGAAAAATTCAAAAATTTAAAATGGTATTGATAAAAACTTTGCATAATTGTGACTAATAACTATCTGTGAACATCCTGTCCAAATTTGGTGAAATTCTGATTCTGATTCCCAGAGATACATGTGATAAGGCTAGAGCTGTCCCTTTTGGAGAAGCCCTAATTTGACCTATTTTCGTTTTTTGGTAAGATGCATAAAACATCCAAAAAAAGTTATTTTGCAGTAAAATATTTTTATACAACTATCCGTTTCATAAACTAGACATGTTCAAGTTATGAAAAAATATAGTTGTGCTTTGTTCTACCTCGGGTAGGGGTATCTCGAAAACTAAAGCCTTTTTTGGGGATTTGTTCCTCTACTTTAAGGAATAAAAGACCTGTGAAAAGGCAAACATCAGTTATGACAATCCCTAAGGTTCAAATCACAACATCATAAAATTCACATTGAAAAACAAGTCGCTGTTTTTGTAGCCATAGACGGCTGTTAAAAAATGGCAAGCATTAAGTCATAGAAGATTTAAGACACAGAATACTTCGTCATACTTATCCATGTAAGTCATGATTCTCGTCGTCAGAGGACTCATCCGAGAGATAGAAAGGAAGAGTGGCCAGAATGTCAGTTACGTCAGTCTCAACATTCGTGAGTCTCTGAGTCAAGGCAGATTCAATGGTCTTCTCAGACAACCTGCGTAGGCAGGGAATGAAGCAGCAGCCATATCCCGCTAATACTGAAACACAACAGATGATGGCAACAAAGGCTAAGGTGAAGAAGGACTTCCATTTACCACACAGGGAATCAAAGAAATTCCAGGCCAAGTCTTCAACGCCATGGTTTTCTGCTAATTCGATTGATAATGCCTCTAAGTATTGTAACGCCCTAGCAACAGAACCGTCTGGTGCTGTGTTGTTATGAACAAATGTGCAACATTGATCACCGAAGAGCTTACAAACACCGCCTTTTTCTGACAGACGTATTAAAAATGTATACTGCTCTGCTCTCTGATGTGGCCATTTGGTTAATTGTATCCAGCCATAGCCGGAAAGTAGGTGTTGACCTGTTTGGGCTGAGGAGTAGTGACGCTGCGCTTTTTACGTCTGTTCTGAGTAAAATTATGTATGTGGACCTGGAGGGTTCCGTGAGATGTAGGTGTCAGGTGTAAACTTACATCAAGGGTCAAGTCAGTGAAGTTGGTAGTCTGCTCGGGCTGTGAAACACGAGTCTGTGTGTCGAACCAGATAAAGGGAAACATAATCAACATTGTAAAAATGAACAGAATAAATACAGTGCCCCGAAGGCCACATAGACCAGGCTGTTGATAGGGATGCCACTGACGTCTCTGCTCCATGGTGTCTGTTGTCGTCTCCTGTGTTGCTGGTTCTGTTGTTATGGCCTATCTGGGGTAGAGAGGTTAGGCGGTACAAGGTTTTTGTTATCTAAAAGTGTGTGTGTGCAAATGTAATGTTGCAATGTTATTTGTAAGCTGAGGGGCGGTTACCAGCACACGTCACCCTCATTTAGGCGCTCATCAGGGGCCTTTCCTACCTTTTGATTTGCCTACTGTTTTCTCTTTTCAATCAGAGCTGAGGTCCGCTCAGATCTGTCGTCCGCTGACACTGCTCCTGCTGGTGCATTGACTTTCCTGCAATGGCTTGCGTGTACCCACGTTGCTCGTTCAGCGACCTTCACAGCTGTGTGGGTGACCAGCAGTACCTGGAACGGGCCGCACCAGCGCTGTTGTCTCCACGTCTTCTTGCGGAAGTTCTTTATCAGCACGTGCTCGCCAGGCCTGATGTCGTGCAGTGGAGTGTTCGCAGAGAGGGGCAGGGCAGCAGAGACTTGTCTCCTAATGTCTGAAAGAGATTTAGTCAGATTTATGCAATACGTTACCATGTAGTCCTCGCACAGTGATGTTTCCGGTGGAGGTCCACGTGGTCCCATACCCACGTTTGGGGGAGCTGCAAACAATATCTCGAAGGGGGAAAGGTTAACACGCTCGCCCACTCGCATTCTCATACATACATCAACATCAACACAATAGGCAGTGCTTTGGGCCATGTGAGTCCTGTGTCCTCACAACATTTGACTAGTTTGTTCTTTAGAACACCATTATGGCGTTCAATGGCGCCCCCTGACTGTGGATGGTGTGCACAGTGATACTTAACATCAAACCCCAGATAGGTTGACACTTGGATTGCTTCGTTTACAAAGTGGGAGCCATTGTCTGATGAAATTTTCTCTGGGATGCCCCATCTTGGTATGATTTCTGAAACGAGAGCCTTAGCAACAACAGATGCAGTTTGATGCTTTGCTGGAAACACTTCAACCCACTTTGAGAACAACCATTGTGAGACAGTATTTCTTTCCCTCACTAGGGTTTAGTTCAATGAAATCCATCATGATGTGTTGAAAAGGCTTTGTTGTAGGTGGGTGAGCTGCCTGCTTGGTCAATGGTTTCGCTCTACCCACGTTGTTTTGTGCGCAGATCGGACACTTACTGCAATAGTCTGCTGCAAAGGTGGAAAATCCTTTTGTGAACCAATGTGCTTGAATAGCCGTACACATCCCTCCTTTTGACAAATGGTCCAAGCCATGTGTCAGCTTAGAGAAGAAAGGAAACAAACGACGAGGTAAACAAGGCTTACCATCGGGGCCACACCACACACCATCTCGCGGCCGACAGCCATGTTGCGACCACAGAGCCTTCTCAGCAGCGGTAGCAAAACTGCAAAGGTCAGGTAGAGAGGCAACAGGATGTGAAATCAAAGTGTGTGGTAGCCGTAGACTAGAAGCAGCCTTGGCAGCTGCATCTGCCCTTGCATTGCCAATTGAAACAGGGTCAGAAGTGTGAGCTGCACATTTGCAAACTGCAATTTGTTTAGGAAGCAAAATAGCTTCCAAAAGAGCAGATACCTTTTCATGATGTAGAATGGGTTTGCCGTCAGATTTGAGAAATTTCCTGTGTTTCCACAAAGCACCAAAATCATGAACTACCCCAAAAGCATACCTGCTGTCTGTGTAGATTGTGACAGATTTGTGTGCAGCCAATTTGCAGGTTTCTGTTAACGCCACCAGCTCTGCTGCCTGTGCTGAGTAATGAGACGGCAAAGGAGAAGACAAAACAGTGTTAAAATCATTAACAACAGCAAAAGCAGCTTTACAGTGACCTGTGTCAGGGTCACGTGAGGCTGAACCATCAACATAGAAAACAAGATCAGGATTGGTTAAAGGAACATCAGAGAGATCGGGACGAGGTGTGCAGATTAGTTGCATCTCTGCTTCACAACAGTGTGGCTCACCATCAGTGGGCAAAGGAAGCAAAGTGGCTGGGTTGAGAGTGTTGCATCTTTTGACCGTGACATGGGGAAGATCAAGAAGTGTGGTGTGATATGGCAACCACCGTGCAGCAGAAAGGTGTGAAGTTTTCTGTTCTGCCAGTATCGCTGATACTGCGTGAGGAACGAGGAGGGTTAGGTCTGACCCACAAAGTCCTGTGAGGCCAGAACAGCACGTTCAGCAGCGGCAACAGCACGCAGGCATAGAGGCAGAGCTCTAGCCACTGGGTCAAGGGTGCAAGAAAAGTAAGCCACAGGTTTAAGGTGAGCGCCATGTTTCTGTAGCAAGACCGACGTCATACAACCTTCTCGCTCGTCCACACATTGAACGAAAGGTTTAGCAGGGTTAGAAACACCCAGTGTGGGAGTGGACTGTATGGCTTTTTTCAATGTTTCAAAGGATGTTATTGCGCTATCAGTCCATTGAAGGGTGCCTGAAGCAGTCAAACCTTTAGCATGCGTGATGTCTCGTAATGGACGTTCAAGAACAGAGAAGTTTGGAATGAACTGTCGACAGTAAGAGCACATTCCAAGGAAAGACATTGCTTGTTTCTTGGTGATAGGTTTTGGTGAGTTAATGATGGCAGAAATTCTACTTGGAGACAAAGACTTCCCTTGTGGGGTTAAGATATGTCCTTAACAAACTGTAGATTGGAAAGTGAGGCTTTTTTTGTATTTTATTTTGCGATGGCGGCTTCCTTCATTTGAAGATACCCTCGGTGCAGTTGTTTTTTGTCGCTGCAATCACTACAATTTGTTCCATAACTTTTGGAACACTTTTGGCTCATCAGTGTCAGTTCTTCCTTCTCGACCAATCAAAATCAAAAAGGGCAGGACATCCGATGTCAACTTTGTAATCAACAATGTCGGAGAAGGGAACAATTCCAGGTTAGATGAACTGCTGCTTCATGATTCAATTTCAATTGTTTTTATTTTTTTCTTGGTGACATTTCCTTAAATAAAGCAAATATAAAGCATACAGAGCATTTTAAAACATCTTACGGTCACCACTGAGGAAAGCAGCAGTGCCATGAGCCAACTTCCGTAACCTAGCAACCGAGGTTGTGAGCGCTGCCGCCCAAAAAAAAAAAAAAGCTGTTAATTGGCACAGGCTCTCAAGCTGCTGTTTAAAAGTGTCAGTAGAAACTAGCGTATGACCATTGAAAGAGTGAGACCTGAGGGATCTACTGGTGATGGCAGCATGGAGCAGGTCAGAGATATACACAGGTGCCTCATCATGCAGGGCTTTGGAAATGAAAACCAGATTAATGTATGGAAAGCAGACACATCATTGCATCTCCTGTGGGATTACAGGTGCTGACAAACAGTGCTGAACTGTTCTGATAAACTCAGAGCTGATGCTGTCGGCCGTTCTGTTTGTTTCCAAGCAGCAGCTTTACTAAGACTGTGACGCCATAGTACAGTTCACATTGGTTTGTGGGTTCATGCAGGGTGAGAGGTGTGTACGTGAGTCCATAGGGGTGGAAATAAGATTGGATGTGGGTGTTGACTGTTAGTGAATGGACAGGGGTTCAAATGGGGCTGTTGGGTTGTAATCTTTGGAGAGAAAAAGTGTGAAGCAAAATCTTTAAAAATGGAAATTAAATGTCTTTTTGATTGACTTTAGTAAATGGTTTTATGGTTGCACCTTTAATCCACCACTTCATGTAGTATCAGGAGGAGTTTCATACATTAAACTTGACTAAATTGAGACTTTTAAAAACCTTTAATATACATTTAAGGCAAATAATTCATTGTGTGATTCAAATATGCTCCATGCTCCATTTTTTTTCCTGCCCTGTCTTTAACCCCCTCCTCGGCCTCGTACTTAAACACTTGTGAATGTGGTTGTGGTTAGCGGGATGTGATGAACAGTCCCCTGGGTTAACAGTGGGTGGCCAGTCAAAGAGCACTTAACAGCTCCCTGCTAGTCCTTAGTCATACACACAGAAAGAAAAAAAGGCCAATCAGTGGAGTCCTTCAGCCTGTCAGAGCGGCGGCTGCTCACTCTGACGGACCCAGCCGCATTAGTACTTCACATTAAGAGCTCATGAATACATTTACATCTGTTAGGATTGTTAACTGGAGGATTCTCTCTGCTGATTTTCAGTCCATACTGTCTTAATTACATCGCTGCTGGTGTCAGCACCACCGGCCCAAACACATCCTGTTCATCTTCCACATCATCATCATCATTTTTGTCTCATTATTATTTTATTTGTTTTAAATTTAAACTTTATTTTGACAGGTAATCTCATTGTGATGCAATGTTTCATTCTAAAGAGAGACCAAATTATTGTTTTTGTCAAATATTTTTCATATATACTGATGTTCCTTCGTCATCCTCATCGCTCTCATTATCAAAATCTTCATCACATAATATTGATCATTGTTCTGCTTCTTATCTTAATTATTCTTTTACATATTCATCATCCTGAGCCTCTTCTTCATCATCCTTTGTGAGTTTCCTCCTCGTTAGATTGCTATCACCCTCTTCATCGTCATCCCTAAAAAACAAAAACCTCCCTTCACATCATCATCATAATCATCATCAAAGTAAAGATCAAACTAAAAATGTGTATCCTTTTCATTGTGATTCTCTTCTTCATCATTATCCTGATCCTTGTTTTCTTTCTCTTATCACAAGGATCATCATCCTCTTTATCATCACAATCATCCTCACTGTCATCCTCCTACTATTCATGATAATCATCATCCTCATCATCATCACTTTCATCCTCATCATCACTTTCATCATCCTCCTAATCTTCTTCATCGTCATCACTCTCATCACCATCATTTCTGTCATCCTCATCTTCTTCATTATCTTCTTCCCTCTCATCATCATGATCACTCGCTTTGATTCTTTCATCATCTATCACACACCGTTGTTGTTGTTTTGTGGCTGTTTTATTTCTCTGCTACTCAATTTCCCTCTCAGCTCTAGGTCTCAATCCTAGCTACCTTGCCTTAATCCTGCCTAGCAAATCCCACAGGATGCCCTTGAGGCTACCTTAGCCCAACCTGGAGATTACTAAGGTGCATTAAATGCATCCTCACAGAAATGGTTAATAAATATAATCATCTTTTCTTTCCTACTTGTTCATAATTTCATGCTTGTAATTCAGAAGAGTGTTCATGCTGATAATGGAAATTCTTATGCAGCAGCTAGTTGTTGAAAATGAGTAAATTCTTAAAGCTCTGGTGAGGAGTTTTTAACTAGTTATGAAATAGACTGAACTTAAAAAGGATGCCTCTGTATGAGCAACGAAATAAAACCAGACCAAAAGGAAGAAGAATGATTGTTTCTATCTGTCTAGTTATTTGAAATGCATGAATCTGCTGCCACGGGGCAGATGTCAGACGAGGAGATTAACAGAATGATGCCAAACATTTTACATAGAGGGTGAGATTTTCTGTCAGAGAATCACTTCTTACACATGAACATGGAAAAAAACACAGATTTAAGATGTGCACTTTGTCCACACGAGGCGCCACAAGAGACGGTATCCATAGTTACCACTTGGAGCTTTAATGCAAACATCAATGTAAAGATACATTCATTTTTATGTTCATTTAAAAGTGTTTACTCTGTACTTATGATGCTCTTCAAGAAACTAAATATGCCTCATTTATCAAACATTAAAAGACAGAACAAAATAAATTAAAGAGATTAAAGAGACCAGAATGAAGACTCTTGTCCCTGATATTGTCTTTGTGGTTTTAAGAAAGAGTTCAGCCCCTGAGTCATTTTCCAGCAGGTTGTCTGGGTGGATCACTTCCCTCCAGAACTATAATTGTCCCCCTGATAACAGATCTTTTAATATTACTCTCTTCTTCAATATCAGAGGATTGTGACGGTGCCAGGCAGGGATATTGAGTGTAGTGCTTAGAGTTCCTCCCTCTGGCCTGGCATCAAAACTTATTAGACAGATAAATGAGAGCTGGACTTGCGTCGGAGTCTGGCCTCTTTCTCTGCTCGTGTGTCATTTATTCGTCCGCTGAATACCGGCTCAATCAGATATCAGGAAACCTTTCACAGCAGCCACCATCTCTCTGCATCTGTTGACCCACACCGGCACCGCCAGGACTAATGTGGGCTGCTTTGGTGGTGAGAAAGCTCAGTCTTTTTCACTTTGAAACTGCTTTTTGTTCAATTCTTTTTCCAGATAAAGCCTGGATCTAAAGGTCAGACTGTGTAGTCCTCTTTGGTGTTTTGTTCCCTTATTTATCAGAGCAGAAAAGCCTTGTAAACCCCTTTTAACACAAGATTTACGTTTGGGCCTAAAGTTTATTTTTTTCCTCGACACCCCCGCTATGACATATAAAGGGCTTAATTATTCACCTTTTTGCCCTACATGGATTGATGACATGCAGACTTCTTTGTCCAAAGGCTAAAATAATGATTACTCTTCCTATTTTCTTTTTCAGTCAGTTACTGTGTGATCACTTTGAGACGCACATTCAACTCAAAATGAAGTCCTTAAAAAGACATCCTTGACCAGTTTCCTGTAACCATAGTGATGGAAAGTGCTCCCCAATCATATCTCTGTACCGAGTGTTGAGGAAGTGCACGGTTTCCTGCTGGTTTCACTGGTTTCCTCCCATTGGTTTGCGCTCAGGAATCTGCGTCTGATCCTGGAAAGTCACAAAGTTCTCAACCAGCGCTTCGGCTCACTTCATCATTTTTCATCACATTACTTTCTTAATTTGATTAAATAATTAATGAACCATCTCAAAGCCATCGAATTACAATGAGTAGGTAAGTTGACATTTGTTTTCTTAAAGGTTCACAGCACATTGAGCAAGTTGTTCTTGTTGTTCAGTTCTTGGCTTCTTTTGTAACTTGGTTCAGTGATTTTACTTGTTTTTTAAAAAGGTAAAGGCATTGTCTTTTAAAATGAAGGTTAAAATGAATCATGGTTTAATGGTTTTTATTAAATGCATGGTCATTTGTAAAATTGTAATAATCTGTGAGTAAAGTGGTGTGCTTTAATTACAAGAGCGTAATAAGATAAGTTATTGCATGTTTTCATACACAGAATTGGATCCAGAAGCACTTAATGAATAAAATAAATTAGTTTGTTAACCAAAAGAAACAAGCGGCACCTTTAAGCTTAGGGAGTTCAGATTTTAGACTTCTCCTATTAATAATACTTAATAATAATTAGACTTTGTGGCATTAAATAGTTCCTGAAAACCTGTTAAAAGAAATCAGTCATGTCACTTCTCTCTTTATTTGCTCTGTTCTTCATGTTACTACAGTGGTGTCACTGCGTATGACTCAGCTTGAAGTCACTTCTTCCATGCTGTAGCACTCTGAGCTTTAACATTAATATGTGTGTTCACACCAATCATGAAGCGAGTGAGATCAAATCAGAGACTAAAAAATATTCACATTTGTGTGAGATGATATTGAATTTTTTTGTTCTTCCAAAAGTCACCCGAGGCAGGTCATGAAGGCTGATCATCTCTGAGGATCTTCTGACGACCTGATACTGAATCTGAAATGATCAATGGAGATAACGTTAGAACAAGCATTTTAAAAAGTTGTTGGGTTTGGACAGACCTTTAAAAGCAAGAGTTTTACTTTCTTTTAATTCTGCTTCAGGAGTCCTTACGCTTATATTAAATAAAAATTACAGCCAAACTTTGTCTATTTTTGCTTGACACAGATGTACTACACCAAATAGTTTGTTTTGGATCACTCATAGTTGGTAGTTTGAGAAATCCTGATGCACAGTCCAGCTGAGCCTGACTAAACTAACAGTAACTTCAAGCGGTAGAATAATTCAATCCGGATATCATTCTTAGAGTATGTGGTGAAATAAATCTGTGTGAGTCTCTGGCTGTCGTTGTAGACTCAGTTTTGGTTTTCAGAATTATCTTACAGAATCTTTTTACTGACTTGAATAACCAGTTCAAGTTATAAAAAAGGAATCTTTGTGCTCAAGCAAACTGTTAAGATTGTGCTCTTCTTTTGGTATGACCACACCTTTAATGAACAACAGAAACAGGAGAGAGAACGTGAAACAATAATAATTTGGGTTCCTATGACAAGACAGCGCCAAAGGGTCCTTCTGTCAGTATGGGGTCTTACGTATTTAACCTGCTTTACTGAGAGTTTAACAAATACATCTCTCTGGATACTAGACAAAAGCTGATTCTTTCCATGACATGAATATCATTTACTGTAGCCTTTTTCAGACTGCTACAGCAAAAGTGCTGTAACTTAGCTCAGCTGTCATCAGATCTTTGTACATCATTATGATTCCAAGATGGCGTAATATTGGTCTCCTAGTCAGAGGGGGAGCTCCACATAGACACACAGTCAGATACGCAAACACAGAGTGCTGTATCCTGGGGGGTTCAGGAAGTAACTAATGTCTTTTTAATTACTTTTTTACAAGCAGAAATCAAAATGAGAAACTTTTATAATGTGGTAAATGACAAGATCCAGTCCATGTAGAGTTTGCTTTTTTATGTTTTGTGAAACTCAGAACTTTTTACAATTCAGTGATTGATAACTTTTAATGTTTCAGACGCCCGCTCGGGAAAACTGCTCTCGCTTGTCAGAGTGTGTCAAATATGGTGAAGTAACTTAGATCAAGCCTCCTCCCCTCCGGATCAAACGTGGCAGCAATGCGGGTTGTTTATCAGGTCACCAGCAGCACCTCTCTACAGATCCCTCCTCAGCCTCAGACTCCTGTGTTCAGACACCCAACCCTGCCGGACACCATCCAGCCTGCCGTGGCCCAGGCCATCATCAATCCCAAACGGGGTATGGAGGGACCTCTCCAGACTCCACAGACCCCCAGGGCCTGCAGCTCAGGTGGGAAATCGTGCTGGAGCCTGGATGTGAGGGTGGTGGTGCTTCTGGTGGCTGTGGCTGGAGTCGTGATCCTGCTGCTACTCTACAGACTCCTACAGCTCAGACACAGGTACAAGTTACAAACCAACTTAATCCACATCCAAGGTTAACAAATCCATTCTTTTCTGCCTTTCTCACCTCTTTCACAGTTTATCTTAACTGCTTGTTAGATGGAAATTGTGATCGATTCTGCAACATTAAAAAGGACATTACAGAATAAATAGAAAGAAGCTTGGTCTGTTATTCTCACTGGCTAAGTTGGCTAACATTTTAAGGGATATATCTCCAGCAATGATAGTTTACCAGCTAAGTACGAAGTATCTTGCAAAGATTTGTAGACTAATTTTCTCATGCAGCTTTCTTGTGTGACTTTGCCTCAATGCCGTGTAAACTGTCTCCAGTCTTTATGCTAAGCTAGGCTAACCGTGTCCTAACTCTGCACTTGAAGTTGAATTCATTTGTAGTTTTTGCTTGTTGATTTTACATGTTGTTTATATTTCTGGGGTCCTAACGTCTTATTGATACACAAGGCTTTTGTATATCTTTAGCCAGCAGCTGTGAGACAGGCTGTTGTAGCGGCAAGAAAACCTTTCGAGGCAAATATGCCCAATCAAAGGTTACTCCTTTATTGCCATTGACAAGCTTCTATTATGTAAAAAGTGTCAGACAAAACAACAAGAATTGTTTCAGAGCTGCTGTGTTGAGCTATGTCTAACGTAAACAGATGTGACGTCGCTCACTTTAAAGCCACAAGTCTCCATTGACAAAGTAATAGTGATACAGTAATGTTCCCTTGCAGTATACAAATTTGTTGATATGGCCAGATTACTAGCATGAGCATTGCTCCTAAAAATAGTATTTTCTTGGAGCAATCCTTATCATAATATTGTTAAGCACTTAAAAGCTCCTGTGAGGAATTTTTGGTTTGTGTTGTTTACAGAGTGACTTCTGCAGAGAGCTGTACGTCTCATCTCTTTGCTTATCCCGTCCTGTACATGCTTCAGAAGTACAAAGCACTCATCCTGATGTCTTTTTACAGTCAAAGATATAACTTACTGTTGATCTTTTCAGTGGAAAATCTAAACAAAGGCAGTTTCAACAGTGCGCTTTTTAGCTTCATCTGAAACCTATGACACCCATGATGAAGGTTTCCAACATTTAAAATAAAAATATAAAAACACTCAGTCTTCTTCCTGATGCTCTTGTTTGCTTATAAAGGTTATATAGAGGCATCGATTTCAGTCTGTTTAACAACCAGTCAATAACCCCTCACAGGAGCTTTAAAATCACAGTCTGAGACGGTCAGCGGCAAAAACAAGCACTTGTTGTTGTGAAACTCCAGAAGATTTTGCACCCATAATTCATTGTTCAGGTTTATTGACGGTGTTGTTTTCTGCAGGTTGAGGATGGCCCGGGCGATGCACGCTCTGGAGTACCACAGCTTCTTCCACAGCGCCACCTACACCCTCAAACACCCTGAGCCGTGTCTGGACCTACCAGCCAAGAACGGTTTGCTTCCCGAAACTACTCCACCCGTCCACACTGTAAGCCAGGTGATACCCACTGCTACTGTAACACCACTTCCACCTCCACCAATGTCTTCTCCACCCCCACTGCCACTCCCCCCACCTCCTGCCCTGCCTCCACCACCACGCCACGCTCCACCTTCTCTCCCTCCAGCAGCGGCCGTCCAGCCCTTCCCTCTCCCCCTGCCTATGATCCACACCACCCCACCCAGCCCCCACCTGTCGTGGGGCGCCTGCTCAGATGTGGATGTGTACTCTCGGATTGGAGCTTACAGGCCGTCGAGGCTCTCCAGCATCTCCAACCAATCAAAAGTCATCCTGTTTGAACACTCGTCTCTCTGACCTCTGACCTCAGACACAGAACAGGACCAGACACTTTAATATTTGAGAAGACTCTACATATTTCGCTATCCTGGGGTGATAAAGTGTCTGCAGTATTTCTTACCAAAGATGGGACCAAATCAAAATAATGCATTAGATTTATATACATCAGTTTTGCTTTTTCAAATTTGTATTAATTTCTTCAAACTTCTTGTAACGAGTGCAAGTGAGCTTCTTGTTGGAACAGTGCACCAACCACGAGGTGCAAACGATGGAAAAAAACAACCTCAAGTTGGACTTAAAGGTGAGAATGCTAAAGTTTAAGTTGATCTTAAATGAAAATGACTTATAGTATGTCAATATAATAAGGAGTGGGAGTAACAGAGAAGAGTGTTATAAAGATAACAAGGTGATGTTGGTTTTCTTGCATTAGACAATTAAAGGAAACAAAATGTCGGATTTGTAAATATTTTTGATGCATAACACCCAAATAGAAATAAGGTTGTTGAGTATAAAACACTGATATAACGACTAAAGTTTAATTGTGTTCTTTAATCTGGATATTTATTTTCCTCACGTACAATGTCTTGTTTTTTTGCAGTGTAGCCATTGTAGCAAAGCCCATTGTTCCTTCAGAGGAGGCATTTCCTGAGCTGGTTTTCCTCGGCAGTCCCTCCCTGTTTCACACCATTCCCTTCACTCAATGTGTTTCCTCTGACTCTCACTCTGTATTTGACTTGCCTTGCATTTTTGTCCACTTATCTTAAAGTCTGAATTGAAATTGCAGAATTTCAGATGTTTCCATTTGTCTCTTGACAATGTTTAAAAACACATTGCAGCAACAGCAAATATATAATAGGTGCAACTTCTGAATTATTTAATCCTTCATAACAGAACATTTATGGATTAGTACTGATTGATCGTTCTCTTAAATAACCTTGTTGCCTGCGAATAAGCCAGTTCCTCTAACTGGATCTTCATATAGGACTGGGATAGACAAACTATTGTCATGATAAAGAGGCATTTTCATGCCTTGCTTACAACACTCACACTCCCCGCTCAGAAGGATTTGTAAGATGTCTATTTTTAATCCACAATATGTCTGATGACAGCGTGCAAATTGCTCTTGCGCTGTCAATCCCTTGTGTATTGCCTGTGGAAAAGACAGAAAAATTCCTTTTTGTGCTTCCCTCACTTTAGTTTCTCTACTCGTACATGATTTGCTTCTCTAAACAGCCAATCCAGCATAATATATTATAACCCGTTGGCAGGTGTCTAAGTAGATAATAAATAACAAAGACCACAAAGATAGTTTTTCATTATTACATTTGTGAAAAGTTTTTACAGTTTTTAATCTGAATATTTTTGACCTCCCATAAACGTAACAAATCCCTGTTACATTTGCAGGAAAATATGTATCCCATTTGTAGTAGGTAACTGCTATTACTGTATGTTTGCTGGATAATAACTTCTGGTCCATACCTTTTAAAGGTCACATATTATTCTCCTCCTTTTTAACCAGTGTAAATAAGTCTCAGAGCTTCTCTTCAACATGTGTGTGAAATTTCTTGTTCTAAATCCACCCTGATCCTGTATTTGATCATATCTATAAACCCCTCTATTTCAGCCCTGCTCAGAACAGGCTGTTTCTGTGTCTGTACCTTTAAATATGTAAATGAGCTGTGTCTGACCACGCCCCCTCTCTGGAAGGGCTTGGGTGGATCGGGTTTTCTTGCTCCATGCCCTATTTTTTATTTTTTTTATGGTAAGAAGGCAGACTCAGAGGGCAGAACAAACACCTAGCTGTGGGAGTGTCACCCACCTGGAGGAGGGGTTACTGCCCTTTGTGATGTCATGAAGGGAAAATCTCCAAACGGCCTGTTTGAGCACACATTTTCTGAAAAGTGGAGCAGGCAAAAGACGGAGAGGATGGACTTTTCTCGTAATTGGGGGGTTCGTAGACAGACTAGGGACACATATTTGTTAGAGAAACATGGTTAAGTTTATTTTGCATAATATGTGACCTTTAATACCAACCTAATTTCAACCTGGATATGCAAAAAACATGTCTGGGTTGGAAGCATAAACAATGATTCTCATCAACCTTGGCCAATGCCAGCTCTCATGAAGATGTTTTATTCTTATTTAATGAAGTTTTCCCCCAAAAGCCTTTCATGTATATTTCAACAATAGTTTTTAAATGCAGGACAACATGCTTTCTTGCTGTGGTAAAAAACATGATCTCCAGATTTCCAGATCTTTTTTCTGTCATGGTAATGACGCTGCTATCTCCATACTAAAAGCCGGTTAATTCAATCTGCACATACTGAAGCATTATCTCTTAATAGGTTGTAAACTGAGCAGGAAAGACATTAGTATCTGTGTAATGCTGCGGCCATTAAAGAGAGAGAGTGATGTGCCTGGATGGATGCCAATGTCAGCAGTAATAGAGGATAACACAAACTACAGTTGTACCACACATTGCCTGCAGGTGGAAACAATGTTCAAATAATAGGAGCCATCACTTATTTGTCCAACACCAGCGTGTGTTAAATGTGTAAATTGTTGGATGCAAATGTGTTGTGTTGGCTGAGCTGTTTCTCAGTACTTCCCATTAACTGTGCTGTGTGTCCCTGTTTCTGAAATTAATATAAACTGTTAATTTCACAACAGACTTGCTCTGCCGGATCATAAATCTGACCCTCAGTCCCTCTGAGTGACTTTCCGTCCCAGAGGTCCTTGACTCAGAGAGCACTTTGTTGGTAATTACAACTATCCTCCTCTCAGTTTCTAATCTGTGCAGAAATGGTCATTGCTCGCATTGACCTCCATGTTGTCACCTCTTAATGATTCCAATTATTTTACTTGTGACAGCATCTGTGGAATGAGGAAACTGATTTTTTTTTAGTGAGAAATTTTAACTCTTTCAAACTTTGGTTGGAGACAAAACTACTTAAGTACAATCCCTTAAAATCCAGAAGGAAATAGCAGCTATTTTAAATGTTTATTTTTTATATTTTTTTATATGTTTATTTATGCCTTTTTTAGAGATAGGACAGTATGGCTGATGTAAGACAAGTCTGGGAGTGGAGATCTTACGTGAAGATTAATAAGAGAGATGGAAATAAAAGAAGAGTACTTATATAAAATGTATGTGAAAAATAGAAGTTGTTATGATCTTCTTAACCAAAATATTGAACCCAAGTTTGAAAACATGTAGACTGAAAAACATATAGGGATACCACACACACTGAAATGTTTAAACCCAGAGCTTTACTTGTATCATTTCCCCCAAAAAATAAAGAGCCAACCACCCGAACATCTCCCCCTCAAACTACCCTAGGAATAAACTAACCTAAGAGAAAACAAAAATACAGAAAACAGGACTACCAGTGATCTCCAGCCCAAAGTAAACCTGCATGGGGACATAAAGAAATCCCTAGATTGGGGAAAAAGAGAACAGAGATGGAGAAACAAAGCTCCTCACCACATGCTGCCCAGAGAGTGTGTCCCCCCCATCTCCTCTACCTGCTCCTCTCAATCCCCCTCCTCATGGCACTCAGGGGTGCAGCAGACAGAGAGAGAGAGAGACTAACAGATACTCACATATGAACACACACACACACACACACACACACACACAGTTCTATTAATGTTCTCATATCACATCTCATAATTGTCTGTTGCAGATCATATAATACAATACATGTCATATATAACATAAGAGATAACTGTGTTATTGAACCAAAGTTAAAATATCAAATTGGACTGAAGTTTGAAAATAAAACAAAACTTCAGATTGAGTCAGTGGAGGTCATGACAGCAGGATTCAGAGGAAGATGGGAAATGTCAAGAGCTGATCCGTCCTTAATAACTGAATGAGGACGTCTGGATATTGGTCTGCCAGGTGACACACACAACACAAACACAAACACACACATCACTGTTTTCAAATGCTGATTTGCCTTTAAGAATTTTTAAATGTTGTGCTTTGATGGGATTTAACCTTTTAAATTTTCTGTTCGGGAATGTCTAAAACAAAAACAAAAAAAATCCACTGAGGGAGAAACTGCATGTTTGACATGCACACATTCGTCCCTCCTCAGCAATTAAACCAACAAATGCTCCTGGTGGTGTTGTAATTATTGCTAAGTACACAATAATGTTCATAATTAGGCAATTTAGAGCAGCATTCGAATTTTGAAGACCCACTAGAGCCCCCTAGAGGCTGAAATATTCATCAAATCTTAATTGGTGATAGCATCAGTCTGCTCTTTCATGAAAAAGTGCAGCAGAGAAACATTCAAACAGGATAACAATGTCCAACTTCTTTAGTTAAAATTAGCGCTCCCATGCTTGATCATTCATCATTTCATCATTGATGAAAAAAAATTGATGAATGACAAATCTGGGTTATTCCTCCCATTAATTTAGTCTTGAATATACAGAAACACATCTTACTAACATGAGCAGTCTGACAGCAGCTCACAGACTTACTTTTATAAGATCGGCAGTTTGGGACAAATAACGCTCCATGGTCAGCCTGCATGTCTCTCATTCTCTCTGGACACACAAACAGAAGTGGAACTGATGGTCGCTCGTTAGAATTTAAAGTCCTTTATAAATAATTTTTTCAAAAGACCAAAAACTGATTAATGAAATCTGGAGAAAATCACATTCTTCTAATCTGAATAACTTTGCATATTTTAAGTCATTTTCATTTGCAGCTATCTGATTCCCACTTAATAAGATGACTTAATTAAGTTTTTGTCTTTTCTTCTTGATCTAAAATTAGCAAGACAAGAGGAGGAACACCTGCAGAAAATAAATAAAGAGAGCTATGTGTGAGGCTCTGTTTGATGGTTCACTTTAAATGACTGACTGTGAAACCAAATAAAGTAACGACACGCACACCTGCTGCCGGTTCAGGAGGGCGAGGTGGAGCCAAAAATAGAAAAGGCATTAAAAAAAAAAAAAAAAAAAGGAAAGAAAGGAGGAGGAACACTTGCAGAAAATAAACAAAGAGAGCAATGTGTGGTATAAGGCATTTTTATAATAAAAAAAGGAAAGAGGAGGAGAGCAGAGTGTGAATGAATACTAACAGAGAAAACATCAGTCCAAAAGAAAGATATAATAATACATTCTTGAGCCATATGCATGTTTACATTACTGTTCATGAATCATCAAATGACATTCAAACAAACTGTTTAAGATAGGGATTAAAAGTGCATGAAAGTTCATATTTGAACTTTTGACAGAACCAGGCTAGCCTTTCCCCCTGCTTTGAGTCTGTATGCTAAGCTAGGCTAACCATGACCTTCACTCTATAAAAAAAGGAATAACCATTTTTTACTTCGACCACAGAGAAAAATTATAGAGGACAAATGAACAATCGCAAAATGTTTGAAAGTTGTAGTAGAGTTTATTTGTTCAGGTGGGGGTGTGCAAAGTTTCAAAGCAGAGTTTCCTGTTTTCATTTGTAGTTCTTTCCAATAGGGGTATATACCCTTAAAGGTGGTATATTTCTCCCCTTTAAGCTCCTCTGTGTGGTATTTTAATTTTCTGTGTAGCAGAGACTTATGGACTAGTTTTTAACCAAGCTTATGCTGTCAGCATTATTTGAAAGGTGCTCAATGACAGAGACTCTGCAGGTAAAATGTTTGCTTTTATGTTCATATATTGCCTCATCGTTTTGACCTTAACCTTGGAACAGAATATGCACGGTTCCTCCTCGTGATATTCATGAAATCAACATAAACACTGTTTGAAATGGGGTTTCCCTTTTTTAGAAGGATCATCTGCAGCCTCTTCTCAGCTGTTTTCTTCAACAACAGAAGTCCCATAAGGAAATCTAAAGAAGACGATGAGGGTTCAGTCTCTCTTTGGGCCCTGTGATGCTTTGAAAGGCCACATCACAATTCCTCTGACAGCAGAGCCCCCCGTGGCACCGCTGCAGGGGAAGCATGACTGAACTGTTCAAGAGCGTATGGATGAAATTGAATCCACACTCTTCACATCCTCCGGTGTGCAGACTGATTTACAGACAAGAGCACTCAGGAGCCGCCTCTGAGGAGGAACAGACGACGAACCATACACAAAGTGTTTTAGTATCAGGGGAACATTTTTAAGTGACTGTGGGAGTTTTATTCCTGGTGAGACAAACATTTAACATTTGAGTTCGCAGGTCAAGCTTTCTCTGAAGCTGTGGATCTATTTTGTTTTCAGGGAGGATTTTCTGAAATGAAAAATCTGGGTAAGAAATCAAGAAGAAGGGAATACAGCATCATTCAGGATTTGGTCTTTGAGGAGATTTGGATGAATACATCAATATAGATAATGTTTCTTTATTATTATGTTCCATGCTGCAGAGAAATGTTGTTTGCATGGAAAATGGAAAACATTTTCAAGACCAAAAATTTTGTAATATATTTCGGGGTTAACTTGTCAGAGTTGTGAGGAGTCTCTTTCTTCAGTTGTCATACGTTATAGTTTACTCTGAAAAGCACTGAGACCACTTGCCCCGGAGTGACTGGTGTGCTATAACTTAATATATCATAAGCTGGCTTTCGCATGGTAGCTTGGTTCAGGTTTTTAAATACACATATTCTCTCCAATAGTCTGTGAAAAAACAATCTGATTGAATATCGACACCTGTCAAAGTTATATTGTGTAAACAGTGCAGCTTTTCAAAACGTAGTTAACGGGGAAAATGGCATCAGAAGATCCTGATGCACCTACTGAAAGACTTCTTTAAAGCACCACTTGTGGGAGGCTGTGGGTCAGTGGTAGAGTCGGTCAGCTTTCAACTGCAAGCTCAGGGGTCAAGTACAACAAGTTCATAGAGCAACAAGGAAACATTGTCTGGACTTGTGAAATCATCTGAGACACATATTGATACATGATGAAAATATTTCTTGTGAATATTTGAATGAGTTGATAAATACCTCTTCTATCACTTTAAATAACTCATAAAATGATGCATCAAAAACTTAGTTTCTAAAATGAGTCCAAACACAGATTTCAGGATCTTTGTATCGAAACAATTTTATTTTGAAAATTCATTTTGTAAAATGTTTTTATAAACTAACAACCTTTCAAAATAAAGAGATGTAACAAGTTTGACATGAAGTGAACAAGAAGGTTTATTTATTTAAAGTTTGAACAATTAGTGACCCACATTGAAGTCAAAAACTAGAGTTAGTATTTATTATAAAAGATCAAATCTAATGAATGAGAAATAACTGAAGGCATTATATATTAGTTTTAATTGTCTCTGTTTTATTTTCATCAGGCTGTATTATTTATGAACATTTAACTTGTTTTAAACTTTATTGTTCCTAATTATCTTTGTCAAATAGAATCATTGTTTCTGAGATATTTTTTTCACTCTTCCTGAATTAAACTCAAATAACTACAATTATAAATCTGTTTGTTGAAGCTACTTTATAAAATAAAGATTTTTTATTTTAATAATTTTATCAATCTATTAATTTTAATGAATGAAGCTCCAAACAAAACTAAAGTTACTGCGGCTCTCAGACTATCCAATCACAGAGCTCGCCAGCCAGTCAACTAGCAGCTTCAAATCAAAGTTCTGTGCTGAAATACATTTTACATGTTTCTAAATAATATTAAAATGATTATGATATTATTTCAAATATTAAAGCTGATATTTTTAACAAAAGCTTTACTGAAAAAAAAGATCAAATCTGATTAAGGTGAAATAATTTAAAGCTTTATATATTTATTTATATCTATTTTATTTTAATAAGGCTGTATTATTTTTTAAAGATTATTCTTCTTTATCACTTTATTGTTTCTATTTATCTCAGTAAATTATTAATGACCTGTTACTGTTGATTTGATGACTTCTATACTTAGCAGGATGTCATTTAGAATAAAAACACATTTAGTCAGGATGACATATTTTAACACAATATTCTATTTGAACTCAGTTACATTTGATTTATAGAGCTTTATTTTAAATTAGATGTTCAATTAAAAACATTTCCTACATTTTGAGAGAAAAAATCACTTTGTTTCATTTATCAGATGAAAGTATTTGTTTTAGTCTAGATGAAAAAACATCTACACAAGGTACATATTTAGTGATCTTTGCAGATGTTTGTGCTTGTTTAAAGTACCAATTGTCCAATGTTTTGTCTGTTTAGGAGCTGACTTGTGGAGGAGATCAGAGGAAGCTTTGTGGAGTTGAAGGGCCCATGTGAAGAGGAGCTTTCAGTTCAGGAGAGGAGCAGGAGTCGCTGGTGATCATGGAGGATGAGGAGGAGATAAAGACATCTCTGGTGCACAGATCTTGTAGCAGAAGGAACTGTCTGAATGGACCTTCATCAGCTCCTGTAGATCTGGATGTCTCTGAAGTGGAGCAGGACCTGAAGAAAAGCACAAAGAACATCTGTGATTTTAAAACACCGTACATCAACAAAGTCTGTTGTCTGTGAAGATTCGTATGTAGAGGAAGAAGCTTACAGGTTTTTGTTTAGGCTGGAGTTACAAACTCTGGTGGTGACAGAAATCTGGTACATGCTGTAGGTGTAGGTGGCAGTAGTTGTAATTAAGAACTTAACTTTATCTTCAGTAGTTTTGAGGACTTTAAGCCACAACCTCATTCACAGATTCCTCCAGAAGCTTCTGTTGGTTTGTTGTTTCTCTGTTCACAAATTAATAACAAGAAAATAAATAAAACACATTACAGCATTAACAATAGTTATTGAGAGAAGAATGCAGAATGAACTGCTGGTAAAGTTTAAACGCAGTATTTGAAGTTTATTTTGTGATGCATGGAAGATTATTCCAACAATGATCTAAGTGGAGACTTTTTCTACAACGCTGAAAGGATACCATTCATTTCACATAACATAACAGTTTGAGACAAATACCTGAGCCACATTTTTTTCCCTGCCAGCCCTGTTTGTAGTAACCTTACAGCAGCAGGATCGATACGCGTCTTCAAATCGCTCATTTTACGCACGAGGCGCAGGACCAGTGTTCATACGTCACTAAATCTCCGCCTGACACGG
Source organism: Labrus mixtus (assembly GCF_963584025.1). NCBI lineage: Eukaryota > Metazoa > Chordata > Actinopteri > Labriformes > Labridae > Labrus > Labrus mixtus. The sequence goes on from NC_083628.1 coordinate 21,212,289, forward strand.
CAACAGGATAGATACGGGACTAACTTTATTTATCTTTAGTTTTTACTATGAGACAGCTGCTGTGAAAACATCTGGAACACAGCAGTCTTAGTAAGGATGAGTCTGCTCCAATTGAGATGACGGGATGTCTTTTTTAGACACTTATCAGAAATTCTAATGTGTAAATAGTGAAGCTTGAATTCATTTTATTTATTTATTTTTAACCTTTTTAATTGGAAACAATATGAATCCATTTCATGACTTAGTTAACAGTGACATAGGCTACTTTTGATGCAAATGTACCTTTAGATTTACACTCACCGGCCACTTTATTAGGTACAGCTGTTCAACTGCTGGTATTGCAAATATCTAATCAGCCTATCACATGGCAGCAGCTCAATGCATTTAAGCATGTAGACATGGTCAAGACGATCTCCTGAAGTTCAAACCGAGCACCAGAATGGAGGAAAAAATGTGATTTAAGTGACTTTGAATGTGGCATGTTGGTGCCAGACAGGCTGGTCTGAGTATTTCAGCAACTGCTAAACTACTAGGATTTTCATGCACAACCATCTCAAGGGGTTTACAGAGAATGGTCAGAAAAAGAGAAAATATCCAGTGAGCGTCAGTTCTCTGGGCGGAAATGCCTTATTGACGTGAGAGGTCAGAGGAAAATGGCCAGACTGGTTTGAGCTGATAGAAAGGAAACAGTTAACTCAAATAACCCCTCGTTACAACCGAGGTCCCTGTGTGCTAACTGAGCATCATTTAAACTCCACAGCCTACCTGAGCATTGTTGATGACCATGTCCAACCCTTTATGACCACAGTGTAGCCATCTTCTGATGGCTACTTCCAGCAGGATAACGCACCATGTCACAGAGCTCATATCATCTCAAACTGGTTTCTTGAACATGACAATGAGTTGACTGTACTCAAATGTCCTCCACAGTCACCAGATCTCATTCCAAAAGAGCACTTTTGGGATGTGGTGAAACAGGAGATTCATCTCATGGATATGCAGCCGACAAATCTGCAACAACTGTGTGATGCTATCATGTCAATGTTGACCAAAATCGCTAAAGAAATGTTTCCAGCACCTTGTTGAATCTATGTCACGCCACGAAGAATTAAAACAGTTCTGAAGGCACAAGGGGGTCCAACCCGGTACTAGCAAGGTGTACCTAATAAAGTGGCTGATGAGTGTATTTCATAGTTCTCCCTCGTGCTGAAGATAAAGCTAGAGTGTCAAATTCACCTTGAATAGTTTCTTAAGTAGAAGAGAAAGGCTTTATTGCACTCTCATTCCATCAGCAGTTTTATTACCACACTGAAAACACCAAAAAAATGAAAACACTGTTTAAACCATTCTTAGTATTTTCAAAGTGAAGCCTGTCAGTGTTTTAGTATTATATCTGTTTATGATTCATATTACAGCTGCTTTCATGTGTCTGCTACATTTACTGCAGTTTTTATTGTTCCACAATCTTAAACTACTAACGATGTCAGAGGTCAATATTGTACGTTTGACTCCACAGCACTTGTTTAAGTGGAGTAGAAATATAAAGAAGCATCAAATTCATAGAGCAACAAGGAAACATTGTCTGAACTAGTGAAATCATCTGAGACACATATTGATACATGATGACTATATTTCTTGTGAATATTTGAATGAGTTGATAAATACCTCTTCTATCACTTTCAATAACTCATAAAATGATGCATCAAAAACTTAGTTTCTAAAATGAGTCCAAACACAGATTTCAGGATCTTTGTATCGAAACAATTTTATTTTGAAAATTCATTTTGTAAAATGTTTTTATAAACTAACAAGCTTTCAAAATAAAGAGATGTAACAAGTTTGACATGAAGTGAACAAGAAGGTTTATTTATTTAAAGTTTGAACAATTAGTGACCCACATTGAAGTCAAAAACTAGAGTTAGTATTTATTATAAAAGATCAAAGTTTTAGTGGTTGTAGGCAGCATTGAAGAGGGTGAGTTTTGAGGGATTTCTTGAAGGAGGTGAGTGTGGGAGAGTCTCTGATGTTTTTAGGGAGAGAGTTCCAGAGGGTGGGAGCGGCAATGGAGAAAGCCCTGTCCCCCCAGGACCAATAGTTTGTCCTGCAGGGGGGGGGACAAGAGGTTTGCATCAGCAGACCTGAGAGTGTGGGTGGGAGTGTGTCGGTGGAGGAGGTCAGACAGGTAGGGGCCAGGTTGTGAAGGGCTTTGTAGGTGAGGATGTGGAGTTTGAAGTTGATACGCTGGGGGATGGGGAGCCATTGGAGGTCATGAAGAACGGGGGTGATGTGGTCTCTGGTGCGGGAGTGTGTGAGGAAACGGGCAGCGGAGTTCTGGATGTATTGGAGCTTCTTGAGTGAGTGTGATGGTGATCCATAGAGGAGACTGTTGCAGTAGTCTAATCTGGAAGTGATGAATGCGTGGGTGAGGGTCATCTACACAAGGTACATATTTAGTGATCTTTGCAGATGTTTGTGCTTGTTTAAAGTACCAATTGTCCAATGTTTTGTCTGTTTAGGAGCTGACTTGTGGAGGAGATCAGAGGAAGCTTTGTGGAGTTGAAGGGCCCATGTGAAGAGGAGCTTTCAGTTCAGGAGAGGAGCAGGAGTCGCTGGTGATCATGGAGGATGAGGAGGAGATAAAGACATCTCTGGTGCACAGATCTTGTAGCAGAAGGAACTGTCTGAATGGACCTTCATCAGCTCCTGTAGATCTGGATGTCTCTGAAGTGGAGCAGGACCTGAAGAAAAGCACAAAGAACATCTGTGATTTTAAAACACCGTACATCAACAAAGTCCATCAAGAAATCACTTCAATCAGGAGAGACTTCACTGAGAATGAACAATTATTTAGTTAACAATAAATGTGCAACAATTTAGATTTGAACATAGTCTTTGGGGGATTAGACTCCATCGTGACCACTTCATGTACTCAGAAGGGTTATGAGGCCGACAGCAGGATAGGATACCCCCCTATGGAGTCTAGACCCTGGTGGTGGTGAGAGGATGGAGGCTATCATGAGCCTGGATCTGGACTCTGCTGAGCTGGAATGGAGGTGACTGGGGCGGTGGTGGGTTGCAGCGGTTGCCCTGAAATGATGGAATAACTGTGGAAGAGAGAGAACTGTTTTAGTATTTTGCTGCAGCGGGATGATTGGTTGAGAGAGGTTGTGCCCGAATCTGGTTGGTTAATTACTTAAACGCCCATAATCAGCTGATCACCAGAGCAGGTAGACAGAGGAAGTAGTTCCTGTCTGAACTTACGCTGAGCTCCATATCAGAGTCAACTGTGGGATTATTAACATTCAGGAGAAAATCAGACCTGCAAACATTTGAGATTGTTCATGAAAAGAGGTCTAGTTGATGTTGTATGACAGAGATATTTAACATTCCTGTTTTTACTTCTTGACTTCTTCAGGTTTGATCATTTCTTCAAAACAGATGATCTGAAAACTCATGTTTAAACACTGAGACGCTCACAAATATCTCACACAGCTGTGCATCACTCTGACTACTTACTTTAAAGTCCAGTGGAAGGAGCAGTCTGCAGGTGGAGGCAGAGGTGCAGGTGAGGTTACTAGGTGGAGGTGGAGGCTGTTTGGCACAATCATTATCTGGTGGTGAAGATTGCTTTCATTGACAGAGGTGGAGGTTCTAGAGGCTGACCATGGAGGCCTCTGACAAAGCTGTCTTCCAGCATAAACAGGTGGAGGAGGATCTACAGGATACTGGTCGAGGCTGATGGTGGAAGTGATGGCTGCCTGAGTATTTCAGAGGCTTGAGGTGGATTTCAGTCTGTCAGATTCTGCAGGTGGAGGCAGTAGCTGCAGATATCTGGCAGAGGCTGAAGTTGGAGGCTTGAATCTGCTGACAGAAGCTTTAGGTGGAGGTTTAGCTTCTGGAGGATTCTTGTGGTTGGAGAAGTCAGAGCAGGAGGATCATGCAGCACTCTACCTGAATCTACAGGTGGAGTTTGAGTAGTGTGTGACTCATCAAGAGTTCAAACTTAACACTACATACAGACAGACGCTGGAGGAGGTACGTAGTTGTCAGGATGGAGGTAGAGTATTGATCCACAGCTGGGTGGTTTTAGGTGGAGGTCTGTTAAAGCTAAGTGGTTCTTTGTTAAGCAGGAGGAGGCTTACGGTGGATGTTTAGTTTGTTGGTTGGAGCTTGAAAACAAGATCTTAAAATGGTTTGCAGAGGATTTTTTGTCATCAAAGGTGGAGGTTGAGGCTGGAGTTGGAGGCTGCAGTGTGTGACTCATCAAGAGTTCAAACTTAACACTACATATTTACATATTGGAGGTAGAGGTTTTTAAAGTTGTCAACAGGTGGTGTTGATGGCTGCTGGTGTGTGACAGAGGCTGGAGTTCTTGGTTTGTGCTCTCTGCCAGAATCTGTAGGTGGAGGTGGCAGCAACAAATTACTGGCAGAGGCTTAATGTCAAGGATCAAGCTGCACCTTTCTGCCAGAATCTACTGGAGGTGGAGGAGGAGGAGGAGCAGCAGATGTCTGGTAGCAGGTGGAGGTTAACATGTTTTTTGAGTTTACAGCAGTTGGATGGTAAAAGCTGCTGACAGACGCTGGAGGAGGTACGTAGTTGTCAGGATGGAGGTAGAGTATTGATCCACAGCTGGGTGGTTTTAGGTGGAGGTTGGTTGAAGTTGTTGGTTCTTTATCAGGCAGGAGGAGGCTTAAGGTGGATGTTCGGTAGAAGATTTATCAGAAATGTCTTTAAATGGTTTGAAGAGTCTTTTTTAGTCGTGGCAGGTGGTGCAGGTGGAGTTTAAGGCTGCAGTGTGTTGACTCATCAAGAGTTCAAACTTTTCACTACATATTTACATATTTACACTTTGGTGTTTTTGAACTCATATCAAGTCATTGAGTTCTATTTCCTGGCTCTCTTCACTGGAGGTCTCCCAGGCTCTGGTTCTCCTGATGTGTCCACATCATAGAGGGGAGGATAGACTCCGTCCCCACCCACTGACATGTCCACATGCATCCGTCCATCTTCATCCACTGTTTCGGTGAAGGTAGGACGGTCCAGTCGCTCCCAGAGCTTCTGTTTGAGACGACGTCCGAGCTCTATGCTGTAAGGACGAGGTCTGCCGCTCTTGAATCTGTGAGGATCAAAGAAACAGAAATTAAACTCAACGATACATGAGATGAAAAAGTGTGACAGATTGGTGATGAAGAAAGTGATCGACTTGTTTTAACACAAACATACTTCAGCATGTCGTCTACCACTGCATGGTAGATCAGCTGGAACTCCTCCACTGGACGGTTGTAGATGTTCAGATCTCCGTCAGGCTGCAGTGGAGCAGTGGAGGGTCGGGGGCCAGGGGCCTCGTCTGAGACCACAGGCAGGTCGGCAGGTGGGATGGGGGACCGAGGCCTCTGGACCAAATGATCGGCAGAAGATGTGGAAGGACGGGCCGCAGAGGTCCGCTTCCTCTTCTGGGCCGGTCTGGGAGGATGAGCAGAGTGCTGCTGTTTGGGTTTAAAAGATGAGGAAGGTCAGTAACATAGAGAGGATGTCAGGCTACAGTAAACTTCTCAACAACTTTTACAATCTCACAAGAGAACAATCTGCAGCATAACACTTTGTTAGCTGTTTGACAAAACTTAACAAAATCTATTTTAAAGCATGAAACATTTCAGTGATACTAAAGATTTTCACTATCAGTTTGAGAAAGATAGATGATCCTGTTTCATGGAAGCATAGCAGAGCCTTTTGTGTCAACTTCCCCTTGACTATTTTGTTTGTAACATTCAGGTCATTTTATCATTTCACATCAAGACTCATCATTTAAAATCATTTCACATGCAGAGTTAACTTTTGCTCTTCATCACTAACTTTTTCTGTTAAACAATGAAACCTATTCAAATGAAAGTGTACCTGTTGGTCCCTGCAGGATGCTCTGGGCTTCCTGTCACTGTGTGCACGGCGTGCAGAGATTCTCCCTCTGTGACAGTAGCTGTGGTCTGCGAGGTGAACGGACACAACACACTGCAACAAAACACACACACACAAACACACACGTTAGAATCAGACTTATATGTACAGACAATGCAATAGAAAAAAATAACTGATTATCAGTTTCACATATTCTGTCTTAAAATTCAGCTTCTCATAATAAATGACATAAACAGCCTTTTAACCCTTTCAAGTCCTCTCTTAAATATTCTCTCAGTCACAGAATGAGCAGCAATTTAATACCATGTGAACTAGTTTAATTGTGGTGATTGATGTGAATATCTCCTCTTTGACTGTTTTCTTGTAACACTTGAACTTTCATACAGAGGTGAAGTTTGGGTCTGTTAAACATTTGAACTCTACACTAACATTCAGAGGATCACTGTGTATCCCATCTGGAAGTTTATTCATCTTTAATTCATCAGATGTATATAAATATCACATCAACATAGTTTACAGAGGATATTTATCTCTTTAAAAGTACATTGATAATACATAGATACAGCTGGCTGCTTCTCAAAGTGTGAAGGATTAACTATTGAGATCCACACTTTTTAAATGTCACATTTTCCTTGATGGATGTTTGTAGAGGACTTTAAATGATGTTTTCAATCAAAATAAAAAGATAGCCTACATAAATATGAATATTTCATTGAATTGATGGTCTTTTTTAAATAAATGAATCCGGTGTAGTTCTGACAGTCTGCATGAAACACTGGAGATCATCAAAATGATCAAATCTGACATTTTCCATCACTAAAGTTTCTTTATTTAATTTAAAATGTGTTTTATATTCATAAATGACACTCCAGAGGAAATATCTTCTGAACAAACCTTATCCGGTTCAGTTCAGGTGAGACAAATGTAATCATGACGGTAAACACCGGAGATTGACTAAATGGTGGTGAAATCTTACGTTTTCCATGACAGAAGTTTGTAGTTTGTCTGTGGAAGACTTTAATTCTGCTCAGGATGTCACAAGTTCTCACTTCAATGCTTTAATTTCTACAAATCGTGGAGATGAAGTCGTGAAATAATTTTCGTGGCTTATCGAGTTTTTGTTTGTGTTTAAATGATGATCTGATCAAAATGATGCACCTAGCAACGGACCATAGCACCCACGGAATCCTGCGCGTGCGTGACGTGCGTACGTGATGTTACGTTCCAGGAATGTTAATCTGTATTTCACTCATATTCATGTTTTAAAGACCCTTCGAAACATTATATATGAGGCTGTGACAGAGTTTGAATTCATTTGATTACGAGAACTAACAACACAGCAGCTGTACGGGTAAGGTACCGTGCGCATTTACGCACAGGCATGTGTGTGTAGTGTGTTACATTTTTACATATCAAACATCAGACTAGTTTTTGACAGAGGGGTCTTTTATAGGATAGGACCTTGAGGTCAGGGAGGAAAGCAGGACCCTGTGTTAAGGTATTTGAGTGTTTGTTTGTTGGGTCACAAACAGACAAACAGACAGGGGGCTTTAGTCTCTTTGTTCTGTCTAAAAGATATACGTATGAAGTGTTCTTAATATAGTAGGATTTTATATTTGTATAACATTTGTATCTTCAAAATTTTTTAAAAATTTGACCTCATGGAAAAATTACATAAACTAAAGCAACTTCATTTTGATTTAGAATTACATAACAAAAAAGTAACAAATACTATAACGTGTCCTAATACATTACATAATAATAGACAAACGTACACATATTAACATATTGACTAAGAAAGACATTTAAAAACTAAGTAATTTTTGTCATTCATCTGAATACTTCCTCGTTTATTTTCTCTATGTTCTTACTAGAGTTTAACTTTCATACAGAGTTTAAGTTTAAGCCTCTTTGACCTTTGAACTCATGGCTTCAGTTATATTCAAAGTATCCCAGCTGGGAGTTTAGTGTATTTATTTTAGATTAGCTATATAGAAATATAATGTAGCCTACATTTTGTATACAGCAGATCTTCTGATCTTTTAAAATATAGACTATTGATTAAAAAGATCCGGTAGGCCTAGTGCATGATGTGATCAAATGTTACATTTCCCAAGATGGACCTTTGTACATTTATATAACACTCTGTATTCAGTGGTTTATTCATTTATAATACTTCATTCAACAATCAATTTAACCTTTGAAGTGAATTGTAGGTCTACCTTCAAGAAATAGATCCGCTACAGTCCAGTTCTGATCGTCTGAAAGTCAATGAGCATGTATTTGTATGTAACTGATTATAAAGAGGTTATCTAGCTCCTCTTTTTTTTGTCCTGGACGAAACCGGAACATTCCCCACATATAGCCTCTATCTCACATTCTAAACCGAGGCCTACTTATACTGGGATATCTCAGGTTGATCATTTTAACACACATACATTTGTTAGACACATTTTTCCCACCAGAATCAAGCATGCTTAATTTTAACATCAACACGTGCTGATTCAAAATGTATCAGTAGACATGATCTTTTTATCTGTACTTACTACAGAACCACAAAACACACTGAAAACCATGACAGCTCTAATATAGACCAGACCAGACAGGGAAATACTTTCAAATACTTCCATAAAGATGTGAAATTCAGTGACTGAATTTGCTGTGCTGTTGTTTAGAGAACAGATTATGATTGAAGGACTCCACCTTCTCATTATTCATCACTTTAAGCCTTTAAAGTTAAGATGTAGAATCCCTTTACAATGGTTTTGAATAGAAGAAATGTAAAAAGGGGCAACAAAAAAGGCTTATAACATATTATTTCTGCTGTAAATTTGTGTGTTTAGAAACCGGCCCTAATGGGAATCGACTCACTTTCAGAGCAAGCCCCAAGAGGCCACTTGATGAACTGCAGTTTTATCCATGATTTATTTTTCAGCCCTGCAATTTGCGGCTTGTAATAAACTTAAAGCAGCATTTAAAGGGATCTAAATAGAAATAACTCCTAAGATGAAAAAGTTTGTGGCTCTGTAGTTGTCAGAGGATTATTAAATATAAGCGGACACTGAGTAACACAGTGAGAGAGATAAAATAAAGAATAAAAAATAATACACCTGCTTATTGTTCTGGTGGAGCTGCCAGCTGTGGGCCCCTCACACACACCTCTGTACTCCTCTGTCCCTGCAGGCCTTTGATCAGGTAATTGCCCCTTCGGCCCAGGAGTTTGCATCCCCCATATGTCGCTATGGCGACCCCCTCTCCAGCTTCCATCTGTGTGCCCCCGTCACAGCCTTTTTAAGATGGACTTATATGTTATGAGGCTGCGAGTGATGGAGGAAAAGGGCAGAGAGAGGCATAAAAGAAGCACCCCCACCACTTCACAGCAACCTTTTTATGACGGCTTGTGGTGCCAATTTTCTTTTTTCTGTCGAGTCTGTTCTCACTCCAACATCATTGAGCTCTCCATGTCAGTGTCAGCATCTGAAATGATCAAATCGATTTTATCTTGCTGAATGCAGATTATCTTCATTTGATTATCAGTCCCTTCATACACACACGTTATGAGAGGATCAGAGGTGTAGCTCAGGGGAAAATAATTATCTTAAAAGACAGTTTGAGTAAGGTACTAGCACCTATTATAATGTGACACATTTAATTTACTTACTTGACATTTATCAACCCACCACATTTTGTCCCTTTTATTTCTGTTGAAGTCAGACGAATACTGAAATGCTGTTTGATCCATGTGTCCATAGAGGCTTCAGGATGTTTACAAAAGGAGAAATATTCTAATCAAAGACTACATCTTTCATATGGCTGCACATTCCCTCATATCTAAATATTGAAGGATTCAGCATCCATTTTTAGATTAATTTTCCAAAAATTCAGCTAGAAATATTCGGTATATTTGTGCTCTCCCCTGAATGTTTATTCTGCAGGTTTCAAAATGCTAACATGCATTAAAGCAGTTTTTTTGTTTTTTTTTATCACCCTACCCCATAACACCAAGCGGTCATTGTGGTTGTAGAGGTTATTTAGTCGAATAGAGTCAGCAGGGATTTATCATTTTCTGCTTCATATTCACACAGAAAAAAAAAAACCTCCACTTATGACAGCCTTCTTTGTGTATCGTCATGTGTCTTGCTTGAGGGCTCTGCAGTTGTGGAGCACAGATGTTTGATGCCATCATTTCCATGCAAATCCATAATAGGAAAGACAAGAAGCCCTGAAGTACATACCAGAAGAAGTCCGTAACACTGAACACAATGCACATAGAATGAAGGATTTGAGATGAGAAATCAGTGTGGGTGTTTTCATTGTCAGAGCAGATGTTAAACGGCTCATTCCAGTCTCATAATGAGAACATATAAGTAATGATGTGTTGATAAGAGCTTGGATCATTAACTTTAGATTTTCTAATTGCCACTTAAACAGCTATAAAGAATTCTAACATGCATGGTGTGAAACAAAAGAGCTTTATAGAGTTGTGCTGCAATTTATGGTACTTTTACAATCTGTAGATCTCTATTAATTTAATGGGTTTGGTCACACAACATTAAAATTTATGGTGAAATACTCTACACAATGTCTAGTCTTTGATGAGATACAAATACAATTATAGGGCTCATATAGTATATAGGTTATGTTTACCTATGATGCTAAACACCTGATGCTGCATAAGTTAATGTGGGATGTATCAGGACTTCATAAGGACTTTATGGGACAGACTTTGGTGCATGATCAAGATAGCTGGAATTCAGCAAATAAACTTATTCTTATTTAATACATTGTTTCGCATTTTATCGTTGCATAAAAAAACAAACATATTTCTGATGCAAACTTGATTTGTAGGGTAACTGTACCTTTAAATGATTATTGACTGTGAAATATTCACACATCACACCGACCTGATTATTTGTTAATGATGAGCAAAGTGAATCCATAATAGATCTCTCTGTAACCCGTCAAATCTTCATAACTCCTTCATCTGTTTGACATTGCTGAAGCCTTCACCTCATTGTTAAATGTTCACCAAATGTCTATTACAGGAAAAATCAGGAGCTGCATCCATCGTTTTATTTTATCACTTCAGTCATTTTTTTTCCTTTTATGATTACAATTTATGAAAACATCGTCTCCAGTAGCCACAGGAGAAATATATTCACTTTCAAACACTGTTTTTAGTCAGCAGGCTGAATTAGATACTGTATGTTTAAAACACGACTAATGTACATCGTGAAAAAGTATATCTTTATTGAACATTAAAGAACAATATGTGGAACATGGAGCGTAACGATCACAGCTTTATCTATGCATAGACTACAGACACGTCTGGTAATACTTCAATACTGATACCGATGATTATGATCGACAGTTTTTCATCCCTCTTTATTTTTTTACTTTTAGCGTCATTCTGTATCAGGACCATCTTTAGTGCCACTTTAGGCACTAAAGGCTGTTTGGTTTCAGTGCTGCTCCTCTTTTCACCAACATCCGTCACGGTCTGCAGAAATGACACTTGAGAATTTTCTTAAAAGCGCTTTGGAAGTCTTTGTTGAAGTACGCGTAAATGATGGGGTTTAGTAAAGAGTTGGAGTAGCCCAGCCAGTTAATGACATCGTCCAGGGCGCGGGGAATGTAGCACGAGTTCTGGCAGAAGGGCCTGACCAGGGCGACGATGAAGAAGGGCAGCCAGCAGAGGATGAAGGTGCCCATGATGATACCGAGAGTCTTCACCGTTTTGCGCTCTCGTGCCATGGCAATCTTCCTCTTCGCCTCGGTCGCCTTCTCGTGCCTATTCTCGAAAAGCGGCACGGAGCTCGGGGTGTTGGGCAGCGGCAGGTTGCCTTTGGAGTTGCTGTGCACTTCGATGATCTCCAGAGACTCGCCGTCCTCCGCGTGTTTCACCGCGCCGTTGACGCTGGGCAGCGGTCGGGGCTCAACGCTCCTCTTCCAGGTCTTACCTTGTCCGTCTCCAGGAGTCTTTTTGTGGAACAAGGCGGGCGATAACGCCAAGCAAGAGTCAGTAACTTTCTTTTTTTCCGTTTTACGCACAGTCCTTCTGATCCTGAACCTGGCCGCTTTGAATATCCGCCCGTATAAAACAAGCATCAAAGTCAGAGGGATGTAAAAAGCGCCAAATGTGGAGTATATTGTGTACCAGGGGTCTTGTCTGATTTGACACTGTTTGGGGTTCGCTCTGTCCTCTGCTATGGTGCTTGGCTGGGAGCGCATTATCAACATTGGCGGCACTGAGATGGAGAATCCGACCAGCCAGGTGACACTGATGAGGACCGCGGCTCTCCGAGGCGTCCTCTTCTTCATGTAGTCTATGGGCTCAGTTATCGCCCAGTATCTGTCCAGCGCAATGGCACAAAGGTGCAGGATGGATGATGTGCAACACAACACATCCAAAGAGATGAAGATGTCGCATGGGATCGGCCCAAGAGTCCACCGGTTCAAGACTTGATAAAGCGCCGCCATGGGCAGCACCAGCACCGACACCATGAGGTCTGTGACAGCCAGAGAACCGATCAGGTAGTTGGCCACATTCTGGAGAGAGCGCTCCAAGGCGATGGCTGCGACCACACAAGCGTTCCCAAAGATTGCGCACAGGATGAGCGCGCCGAGCAGGAAGGATGTGACCACCTGGTAACTCAGCTTCATCTCCTCTTCCTCCGTTTGTTTTTCGTTCGAAAAGTTCAGAAACTGAAACCAATCTGTTGTGTTGTTTGTGCTTTCCATTGTTGGTGTTTGTAGAGCTGTCGTTACTTTGTAGAGAGCCCGGTGCGCATCACACCACCGCACCTCGAGGAGCGCATAATGGACTGTTTGACTGTGTGCAGCACAGAGGGACTGAACTGCGAGTGTCGGCTGCTGAGGGAGAATGATGCTGCTCCTTTATACCCGTGATGGAAAATGCGTCACACGTCAGTGGGGATGTAACAGAGTCTGGCTGTTTGAGTGTGTTTAGACCGCAGATCAGTCGGTGAAGAAGTGCATGTGAGTTATTGAATAAACACCAACGAATTCATATTTTTCTGTAATTGCTCTCAGTCCTGCAAATTAAAGCGGAAATTGGGCAAGAGGTAGGCCTATATATATAATTTTATGAATCAAGTGGATTTCGCTTATCGGCTAAGAAAAGAAGTACATCGTGTTTTGGAGCAGGATTAGGAAAAGCACTTTTTTTGAGCGTAGTTTTATTTATGGTAGTGAACTGAGTGACCTGTATTTTTTTTTTTAAACGAAAACCGCGGTTAAAGCTAACTTTTATTTTATTCAATGAAAAATAACCAACAACACCAATGTCTCTATATTAAAAAGGACAATCTATCACAAATTTTCTTATAATAATTTTAAATGATTGGACCATCTTGGGTGGAAACTGGGATGGAGTTTTTTTTCTTCCTGTGAGCAGATCGGGAATATTTGGAAGTTGAAAACATAACACAGATTAAACAAATATTCTGTTAAGTGGTTATGCTTAGAACCTGAGTTATAGTAGAGAAGTGATCATGTAAATCAGTAACATTGATCAAAACCTAACAATGAAATACATTTATACAGTTGTGGGTAATTGTCCTCGTCTGGTCAGCACCATGGTCAGCGCTCCGAGCCCGCTGGATGTGTGACTGCCACCTGGCGTTGGTCTGCTTAACTTCACTTAATACAGACATCAACGAATGAAGACTTGTACCATCGGTATTGATTACAAAATAGGCTTTAATTCATCAATTAATTTAAAAAAAAAGGATACAATTTAAAATTTGAAGACAAAACTGTCATAAATGTTACAAAACAGCTTCACTTTTCTCTGCAAACTGTCAGCTGAGCACCGTGCTTTCCCGTGTAGAGAAATGTGTCTAATTTTTCTACATGCATATAAAACGTACAGGGTATAGCCTACTTTTACTTTTTTTAATATAATAAAAGAAAGAGTAAAAAGGAGGGATTGTTTTTTTGTTTTGTTTTAAGAACATGAAGCTTTCACAATTTGTCAAACAAATTTTCAATTGTTTCAGTGTAATTTCATAAAATAAATAATAATAAATAAATCAATAAAATCCATAAATTTCACGTTTAGATTGTATGCAATTAATGTAGCCTACATGAAAAATGTCATAAATATGTCCGTGTTGTAAATTAAGATGAGGGCAGGACGGGTGTCACTAAAGTATGAAATGGATCAGTATTTCCGTATTTATTTCAGTATTTTTTTCAGTATTTTTTTGAGTATTTATTTCAGTATTTATTTCAGTATTTTTTTCAGTATTTATTTCAGTATTTTTTCCCCAGTATTAATTTGAAGGAAAATGATCCTCTCCAGAGACTTTTCGTCAGAGGCGGTAGAGGTCGTCGCTATCAGAACGATCAGAACACGTAGCTTCATAGTATTTTTATTTCTTTTCGTTTCTTCAGTTTCGTCCTCTTCGCTGGTCTCTTCTGGGCTAAACTGACCCAGTCCAGTTGCTGCTGAATTTTTTTCCGAGCCTGGTGCGAGCGAAACAACGAAAGACCTTTTTGGTCTACTAGACTGCCCGTAGTATCCCAGATTGTGACGTCACGGCTTTAGTAAAAAACGAAAAAACGAAAAGGCAGCTAAACTTTCTGCTATTTGTGCTCTGGATTTATCCACTATCACGACTCAAACAGTCTCCCCAGCTTACAGGTAGGATGGCCCATACAATAAAACATATTTTTGTTATGAATGTCATTATATTAAGAGCTTTATCTTATGGTGAAAACGCTTTAAGAGAGCCGGCTTGACATTTGTTTTTATTGTGTTAGCATGTGTTGTTGTTAGCTAACTCATGAAGTTAGCTGTGTACTGAACATGCCAACACGTGACAGAAGACACAAAACAAGTACCGACCTGTTGTAGATCAACCACAATGACAGAGGACAGTCAACACAACAGCGACACATTGTTTACTTCTTTTATCAGATGGTATATAACAAGTCAATACAGACTGTGCAGTGAGCCTTCATGTGGGACAGACTTTTATTTATTCAACATTATGATCATGCTTTTAGGCAATAATCTCTTTCAACCTTTAGTAAGCAGTAACAACATGACAACCTGACAGGACCCTGAACCTGACAGGACCCTGAACCTGACAGGACCCTGAACCTGACCTCCCTCAGGACCTCTGGGATCAACTTACCAACCTCAGTTACCTCCACCACCCAGGCTCTTAGTTTGAAAATATTTACAGTCTATGGGTTTGACCCTGCAGCCAGCATGCAAACTTCTTCTATAAAACGGCAGAATACTTTCCATATACTTTATGTCTGATGTTGTGTGGCTGAAAAAGGGATGCAACTTTACACAAGATGGACTTGATTTTGGCAGGGGTCCTTTAACTACAGCAGGGTAAACAAGAAACTTGCTAGTATTAGTTAAATACAATTTGCAATGCACCATGTAATGCACTTAAATGCTGTCATATTGATATTTATTTACATGACAAAAAAACACAAATGTCAGTAATGCACCATCCCAGAACACAGACCTGATGATGAATCAATAATCTGAGTTACCCCACAGACTTCATGCCTACCATGTGCTTAACTACTGTCCAGTGTGTCCAAAGACGTGCAGTGATTAATTGCCAACATCATTACAATCATATAGACTATTATATCAATAGCCTGCAGTGCAGGGCTGCTGAAGGCTGTGAGGAGAAAGCCATCCTGTCTGTTTGTCCCTTATTTGTCACTCATGTTCAGTTGAATAACACTGACACAGTTTGACACTCATCAGTGTGTGGTACTCAATAACCTGGGTCACACTGATCAGGACACTGTGTTCTTGCAGCCCTAGTATTTTATTCATTTCCATTCACTTACCAGAATCATTTTTTAGTGAACCCTAAAGATGTTCACTCTAAAAATACCTACATCAATATAATGTCCTCCCACAGGGAACAGCATTAAGTTACCTCATATATAAATAAGCACCGGCCTACCAAAGCTTCTCCTATACCTGACCTACTGTAAGTTGTACTGTTTGTTTCAGTGTTTGGTCGATTGTGCATTTAAACTACATCTGAACTGAACTAAGTAGAGAGAAGACAGCTTTGACCAGGTGTCATTAAGTGCAGGTGTGTTTCTTAGTTTCATGTCTTCACTGTCATTTTCTCCAACAGTCGTTTCAGCGCCAGAGGAGAAAGAGAGTCATGCTCCGCTGCAGGAGGTGTCGGAAGGGCATTATTGACTCGACATGTCTGTTAATGGTTAGTCAAATGTATTTGTGTTTTTGTAAAGCAATTCATATCTCAAGTTGTGTCCTGTGTGAACACTCAGTTTTTTCTTCTATCGAGCATTTTCTTCACTGAGTAACGACCTTTATACTTTGCTTGTAAGGAGTTGTTGTCTCTGGTCTTTTTAAAGTCAGAGCTCGTCTTGAAACAAAAAGTTAACTGATCTGATCTCCAGTCACAGAGTCATTGAGTAAAAAACTTTTTAAATAGATAAAGAAATTCACATTTGGGTTTAAGTTTTTCATTTTGGGTGAATTTTCTGCTTTAGCTGTTTCATATCTGTGTGAACTGAATATCTGTTTGTTTATTTTGTAATTCCAACAAAACAAGACATTTATAGACGTTATTTTTGGTTGTGGGAAACTGTGAATGTTGTTTCAGTTGTCTCACATAGACTCAATCATTGGTTCCCAACCAGGGGTCCGGGCATCCCTAGGTGGGCTTTGTCTGCTCTGAGGTTGTCAAAATGAGTTTTTCACATTATAACTAAAATAACAATAACACACACTTATTCCATTAGGATTTTAAACAATGTTCAGCTTCTGAAAGATGAGAGATATCTATCATTGAAAACAATTAAAATTGATGTTTACTTTTGGACACAGTGTTTCTTAGTTTTAATGGTTGGGAACCAGTGGACTAAACATAAATCAAGTCTATTTGATCATCAAAATCTGTCTTGGACAATCATTGCTCGTTTTCTAGAAACTTGTTTTAGGACATGTGAAATATAGAGAGATAAGAGATAACAGCTTGTGTCGTTCTGAAGTGAACTTTCTCGGTTGTTTGTGTGTCTTTACGTTGAAGCAGGTTGAGGACACTGATGAAAGCTCAGCAGCTGTTTGCAGTATCTGGCATGTGAATGTTGACACGCTGCCAGAGTGGATCCTGACCTCAGTGAACCAGGTAAATGTGTCGCCTCAGGAGCAAAGGGAGTTCACTGTGTAATGATTGATTTCACTTTCTCACTGGTGAATTATTGTTCTCAGTTAGTCAATTTCCAATTTTTTATTATTTTAAAAACTTTAAAAACATATTTATTTTTACAATAATTGCACTACAAACATTTCCCACTGTTTGAAACAATATCACCATTTACCATTGGGTTTTAACAACTTTCACTCTGGAGCAGAAATCAGCCTTACAATTAGAAAGAAAGAATGGTTTTACACTTATCGTTATAATTATCGATATCAAGTTTTATCGTGATAATATTTTTAGTCATATAGCCCTGGTGTGTGACAGTTTTCACACTTTAGTGAAAAATGTGTTATGTTATTTATCTTCCCCCACTCATTATAATGGAGATTTATCTGCAACATCTACAGTAGCAGCTGCATTCTCACCGGTGGCTTTTCAGTTTCATCCGACTTTGTTTTATATAATCTCAACAAACACAATCGCTCATGTTATTGCGAATAAAAATAAGATTCAATGGCAAGATTGACCAAAATTGATCCAATAAAACTTTTGATTCAAATCGTATAAATCAGCCAGATATTGCTCTGTTTAAATTTTTTTCTTAATGTAAAGATTTGTTTTATTTTCTTTGGATTTTACATCATGTTTACTGGAAAATGTTTGGAAATTTGGCAAACATGGCAAGCATTTCACCTTCGGACGGTTGCAGCTCTACATTTTATTTAAAAAAATAAAGGATTGGATTCAGCATTTCGTTTTTAAAAGAACTATCACGTCTCTTTCTGTCCAGGCCCAGTGGACTGTAGGAAAACTGAACTGCTGGAACTGTTCAGCTCGTCTGGGCGGCTTCAACTTCATCAACCACATCGAGTGTCCCTGCGGCCTGGACGCCACCGTCCACCTCAACAAAAGCCGAGTGGACCGTGACAATAAAAACTGTGTTCTTATAGTCCAGCCGAGGAGGACGAGGCCTGAGAGGGGACACGCTGGTCTGCTGTCTGATGGCTCTCCTAACAGAGAGCAGAGGCCTGAGTCCAGCAGGACAGCACTGGACAGTTTACAGCTGAACTGTGCTGCCGTCGTTTCCCACGGCAACCCTACGGAGGCCTCTCACTCACTGTCAGGCAGTGGAAATGCCCAGTCGTTTTCTTTCAGTCCTCTAAACTGCATCTCTCACAGGCGACGGTGCAGTGTGGAGGAGGATGCCGCCATCAGGTCGTCATGTTTTTGCCCTGCTGGCCCTTTACACAAGTCAGCTGTGGAGATGACAAGTGGAAGGACGGACGAGGCTACATGGTCACCTGTGTCGTATCCCATGAGTCAGCAGTTTGACGGTGATGGAGAAGCCTCTGTCAGTGCTGTTGCCTGCCATTGGTTCGTCTCTGAAAGGACACAGTCACCTCTGGATCAACAGCTGCTGCAGGCTGTGGAGGACGTGGAGTCTTCTCCAGAGACCACACGCGAGGATGACTCAGCTCTGTTCCTCAGAGGGAGATCCATCTCTGACAGTGTGGCAGAGCACGGCCACCAAGTGATGGTGAGTTACAGTTATTAACCGTGAATAATTTAAATATTTATTTTCTATTATCTGTCTCCAAATGTTTTATGATATGATATAATTTCTATAGGGCTGCAACTAATGATTATATAATATATCATTATAGAATTTTATCGATTAATCGATGGATCTGATTTTTTTTTATGTTTGTTATTTTCATCCCCGTATTCAAAAACACATTATTACAAAAAGGCAGCCGTGCTTATGCATAAGCAAAACCATCAGCACACACTGGAAAGCTTCCACACTCTCTCTTATCCAGTATGGGGTTTAACGTAATGTGACATTGTGTACCTAGAACTATCTTCAGCTCGAGTACATGAGGTCAAGGACACAACGATAGCCTCCTAGGTTGATCCTCTCTTGGGGTCTTGGCCTGGAGTCGGGGGTCTGGGTTTGGGGTTAGCCATTTTTGTTGTTCCCTTTTATGATTTTTCTTCCTTTTTCTTGTTATAAGGTTCTCATTTTGACATGCATACATATGGTTATCCCCCCCCCCCCCCCTTCCCCCCAACCCCCTTTTTTTGTGTAATTCATGCAGTAAGACGCACAAAAGAGTTTTTTTAGGAGGAAAAACCTGATATTCTGAATGTCCTTTCAGTCCCAGGCTTTTCCGAGCTCTCTGGGGTCGAACAGACTGAGCAAGAGGGAGAAGAATCGACTGAAAAGTCTGCGGAGGAAACAGAGGAGGAGAGAGCGATGGCTGAACATTCAACTGGAGCAGGAGCAGGTGAGACTCAGAGCACGGCATTGGTAGAATCCAACCTGTTTGTTCGATTTGTTCACACAGGTCGGATGTGAAAACAGAAACTAGAAAGAAGTGAGGGAACAAATGTTTTATAGCATACATGCATAAGGCTTCTGGTCAGTGGTTGTGTCAAAGTCGTTGTTGTTGAAGGTGTGTGTGTGTGTCTCCAGGTGGAGAGTGTGAGCACTTCACTGTTGGACAGTGAGGAGGAGGACAGAGAGGGCCTCACCTGTGCAGTGTGTCTGGATGTCTACTTCAGTCCGTACAGCTGTCAGCCCTGCGGTCACATCTTCTGTGAGCCGTGTCTGCGCACCATCGCCAAGAACCGACCGGCAAACACACCCTGCCCTCTCTGTCGCACACTCATCTCACACACTAACTTCCATAAAGGTGAAAATGATTTCATGTGGGGAAAGTAAATCTTTACTAAGACTCATGGGAAACGCTTTTACTCGTCATCAACTGATAGAATCGTAGAGTCAGTGAATTAGTTTTGAATAATAAGGTTTTAACAAACGGATGCAGGTTGTGACTTTAGAAAAAAACGTCTTGTTTCTCTTCAGAGCTCAACCAAACAGCAAAGACCTTCTTCCCAAAAGTGTACTACCCCCGCAAGCAGAACTTCCAGGTCGCTCCGTGTGCAAAGTGGCCGCTGCCCTGCTGTCGCAAACGCTTCCGGTCCTTCTGGGGTGAGAAACTGTTTTTATTTATTGTTATAAATGTCCACAGAACAGGTCCAGTGTAATGTCTTTAAAGAGAAGTCTAAGAATGATCTTAAGTCATTACCGAGATGCTGTTTCTGAAAAAAAAGAAAAGGGGTCCAATTAAAATAAGGGGCCTCCGCATCTGAAAGGCCCTTAAGACTGACCTCATTCAAGTCCTGAAGTCACCGAGTTCACTGTAAGAAAAAATTATTTTATCTTCTCCACACTTTATAATAGTCAATAATAAACTTTATCTTTACAGAAGCCGACAGTCCTACCAAGAGCTTTACCACTGAAACAACAGGGATTCAAACCCTGAGAGATAAACACAATCACTAAGTGAACTCTCCTCATGTAGTATAGAAAATGGTGTTAAACATCTACAATGATAATGTAAATCAGTTTCAGCACTTATTACTAACAACTGCAACTGTCTTCAGTAATGAATGTTTTTCTGATGCGAAACAATTGAACACTTTAATTCAACTAATAAACTTAAATAAATAATTAATTCCAACATGAGTGTGATGAAAAGTTCAATCGCTTTAATCGTATGCTACCCAAACATGAAACTAAGTCTCTAACTTGACTTTTGAATAATGATTTGAATTAAAGTATCTAAAATAGAGATGGTCATCTTGGAGTTCTGTAAGATTCAGCCAAAAGGACAGGACATAGTTTTTAAAACACGGTCTTATTCCACATCACATTTGCTCCCAGCTCAGGACTCTTTAGAGGAATTTAATTATGAAAGAAAGTCATAATGTTCACAATTTCAGAATCTGCCTTTTTGGGGGGGGCGGGGTAAATATTTGCTTTGTTTTTGTCGGAAATGTTGCATCAATTGTGACAAAAAATGAAATATTGTTTGTACTTTTGTCTGACTTCAGGAGAGCGCAGGCATGCAGGGGCGGCGGGGAGACGCTGGCACTTTGTCCATGGAGGTTTCACTCTGGGTGCTTTCGACCTCACAGATATGCGTGGCTGGCTCTTCGACATCGGCCTGGTCATCGTCTACATCCACTCCGTCAACTGGATCCTGGTTTCTCTTCTCTTTGCTTTCCTCATGTACTACTTCTTCTTTTGAGACTGTGACAAGCAGAGTAGAGTTTGAAGTGCAGGTTTTTCCTTTAACAGAGTAAAGCTAGAGTTATTACTAACCATATGAGTGGTTGTGGTTTCACTAGTTGGATCTCTAGTTATAGGGACAAATTGCAAATTGCCAAAATGTTTGAAAGAGTTATTATGAGTGATTGTGTCAAGCTTATTTTTTGAAAAATTAGAAAATAATGATACAGGCCTGTTTGTTGTCTGTGTGAGGACTGTCCATCCTGGACTAGTGTCAAAGTATAACAGTGCAGTATGGTGACCTCTGTGGACGAGACCCACTCACTCTGACGATATAGACGACTCATTCTAAGTGATCAGACACAAAGATTGTTATTGTCAGGTTATAAAACACTATGAAAACCTGGAATATATACATTTCACATGCAGGATGTTTTCATAGTGTTTTATACACTTACAAAGAAAGTATTCACATTTTTTTTTAAACTCTACCAATATGGTATAAATGCAATAATGCACCCAGAGGTGTTCTGATATACAGAATTAATGGACAATACTGAAAATATGACACTGCCTGAAACAGAGCTGCCTTTCTTCCTTTAAGTCCCTGACACACCAAGCAGACGGCAAAGAACTAGTGGCGACGAAGGCCGCCTGTGGTGTCCCCTCACGCTTTGTCTTGGCCAAAAAAGTTGCACTGGAACACACCGCAAAGACTACAGCCGACAGCCAACCCCCACGTACATTCTGCGCATGCATGAGAGGAAGTAACTCTTCGTACCAGCAGGCGGCGGTAGGCCGTTGTTATGATACAAGAAGACCATTTACACCCCGCTGTCGCTCACCACTCGTATTATAGGTAGCCTACTAATCGAGAATAATGTCTGATAAAAAGTTGAAAATGGTGCTGGCGTTGTCAGCCCTTGTTCTTTTAGTGGAAAAGGGAAGAAAAAAAAAGGCGGAGGCGACAAATAAGGAGAAACCGCACTAATGGGTGAAATCATGGATACAGTAACATGCTGTGTCGAGAGATGGAGATAAATGAAACCTCCCAATCAGAGAGATCCCTACTGCCGATTCAATATGTCGAATCGGCCGGAAAAAAGCACTATTGCGACGACTGCTCTCCGACGGCCGACGATCTCCTTGGTGTGTCAGGGCCTTTACTTGTCTTACTTTGGCCATTTTGAAAAGTTGTCCAAGTGGCTGGTAGCTGTTTGGCTACAGTACAGCCGATCAATAGTGGTAATGTTCTTTTGACAGAAGAACAAACAGAAGGCCCATAATGAGTATGTAGTTTGTAAGTGCTGCTGCCAGGAAATTAAACTAGCCTAGCTTAGCACAGAGACCAGAAGCATAGGGAAGCAGCTAGCCTGGCCTCAGTCCAAAGTTTAATCAATCAGCCGACGACTGCCAGCAACCCTGAGACTCATTCATAAATGTCCTGGATCGCAGAATAAACGTGTACACTTACAGAAATGTGAAACCAGTATTTACAGAGAAGGTTACATTATCTCAGAACAGCAGTGTGTATTGGCAATAATCAGCCGGCTGCAGTAAACCTGGGCTACAACTTCCTGAACTGTGATGTCAACATGAGGTTGCCAGGTTTGGTATAAATCAAGTTTAAAACCAAAGTCTGTACTCAACTGATCGTGTGTTGCAACCTCTGCTGCAGGAGGCGCTGCACACTGGATGCAATGGACACAATGGGAAAATGAATAACCAGTTTTTTGCACACAAAAAAGATGATGGTTTCATGTATCTGATCCTAAAACAGAACGTTTGTATGTGCTCCATACTTTGTCAGGATGGAATAAGAAAGACATGATCCTACAGCTTTGTGCTTGATGGACACTGGATCTTTAAAGATGAACCTCATTTAGCACTCTTCATGAAAGTAAACACGTTAGTCTAAACAAATGCTGTGGTATTTCTTAAATGTAGAACAGGAGGCAAATTTGTTCTAGAGAAAAAAATGGAGAATGGACAGAAAACACATACAGGACTTAAAAAAAGGTTTTTAATTGAGTGTAATTTCAGGAGGTTTAGTCTTCAGCGTGATTTCTTTAGTGATGCTCGGTGAAATAATGATTTTAGTGAAACACTTTAAAGGAGAAGCACTGTGGAGTTAACATTTCCTGCTTACGTTTTGGTTTATTTCCAAAACAGGACTGTTCAGGACTAGACTGCTAACTGTCTTTTTTTAAACTACAACTGACAGAAAATAGGGATGCATTATCCAAGTCAGTGTGGTGCCTTTGCTTTGTCTGTGCCTTCTGTCCAGAAGCTGAACTAAACTGGAATCTAGCAGATTTGGCTCTCAGGCAAAGAATACATGGATGGAACCAGAAAAAGCTGTAAGGATAATCAAAAAATCTTCAGTCAACACTTGTTAGATCTTTTATTTGGTGGAAAAGACGAATAAATGTTTGATTAAAGTGAAAAAAATAAAACATATACTCTTGTGTCAAGTGTTCTTTTGTCACTAAAAATTAACTATGACATCCATCAAGTGCCACTTGAGCGATGCTGATACGAACTTCTAAACCATACGGGGTCAGATTCGGTGAGGTCGCACCCCATGTATTGAGGCTGTGGTCCGCCAAGGGGGCGGCCTGGGTTCAAGTCCGACCTGTGGCTCCTTTCCTGCATGTCATTCCCCACTCTCTACCAGTTTCATACTCTATCCACTGTCCTATCAAATAAAGGAAAATAGCCCCAAAATAAATAAAAAATGATCAATGTCATGATTAGAGGAAACTGAACAGCAAGAACAATTTTCAAATCTGCTTCAGTTTATTTACATCTGGTTGTTTGGTCCCTCTATTGTTCAATATTCATGAGATGTTTATTTCTGCTGTCAAAATGGACATTTTTAAATGGGGTGTGTGTGGGACTTCCGCGTCTTTTGGAGCAAGCCTCAAGTGGACAGTCGAGGATTGGCGCATTGACTTAATTTTTTTTGCAAACATCAGATGTGTTTGTCTCTTTGAGGTGAAAACAATCAAAGTTAACACCAACAGATAATCCCTATCATTTTAACACTGCAGTGTAGCTCGGTATATATCTGGAAAATATTTTAAATCCAATCCAATATAGCTTTTTTTCTTGCACTGGAAGAGCTGTGTGCAGATTTATTGTTGCAGGATGTTTGTCTAGCAGGTATGCTGCCCCCTGGTGTCCCAAAGAATGAATGCAGCTTTAAGAGGCGCGAACAATTATTTATAATAATCAAACCATCACAAACACGTTATCATTTTTGCTTAATTGACACTCTTATAGTAAAATGATTTGAGTTCATAATAACATGTCAGGGCTGTATAATCCTCCTTTCAATGTCATTCAGCGGTCGGTTTTTGAGAAGGTTTTGTTCCACTTTGTTACGCTGGACCACTGCTGCTCCTAAACAGTTAATCATCATCAGTCGGTGGGTGACGACTTGTTTTGCTGTTGGCTCCGTCTGAATCCTCCTCACACGTGAGCGCGCAGCGGAAGACGGAGGAGCCTCCCTCTCGGCCTTCATGAGGGGCTGAAGGTGACTCTCCTCTCAGCTGGGATGCAGAGGGACCTCCTGGGGGTCCATCCGGCCCGCTACACAGTCCTCATCCAGGAGTAACGACACACTCCTGCATTTATCGAACCTTTGCGATCCCGTCGCGTCTGAGCGTGATATTTTCTGATTTCTGGTGAAGGACAAAGCATTTCTTTCCACCCATCTACGTCTTGTTGGGCTCCGGTGCTGGGTTTGCATGCATGTGTTCTGCACCGTACGGGCGGAAAAAGCGCCCCAGATCGGCAGGGATCATTTTCCCCGTGCTCCATACTTTGTCAGGATGGAATAAGAAAGACATGATCCTACAGCTTTGTGCTTGATGGACACTGGATCTTTAAAGATGAACCTCATTTAGCACTCTTCATGAAAGTAAACACGTTAGTCTAAACAAATGCTGTGGTATTTCTTAAATGTAGAACAGGAGGCAAATTTGTTCTAGAGAAAAAAATGGAGAATGGACAGAAAACACATACAGGACTTAAAAAAAGGTTTTTAATTGAGTGTAATTTCAGGAGGTTTAGTCTTCAGCGTGATTTCTTTAGTGATGCTCGGTGAAATAATGATTTTAGTGAAACACTTTAAAGGAGAAGCACTGTGGAGTTAACATTTCCTGCTTACGTTTTGGTTTATTTCCAAAACAGAGGACTGTTCAGGACTAGACTGCTAACTGTCTTTTTTTAAACTACAACTGACAGAAAATAGGGATGCATTATCCAAGTCAGTGTGGTGCCTTTGCTTTGTCTGTGCCTTCTGTCCAGAAGCTGAACTAAACTGGAATCTAGCAGATTTGGCTCTCAGGCAAAGAATACATGGATGGAACCAGAAAAAGCTGTAAGGATAATCAAAAAATCTTCAGTCAACACTTGTTAGATCTTTTATTTGGTGGAAAAGACGAATAAATGTTTGATTAAAGTGAAAAAAATAAAACATATACTCTTGTGTCAAGTGTTCTTTTGTCACTAAAAATTAACTATGACATCCATCAAGTGCCACTTGAGCGATGCTGATACGAACTTCTAAACCATACAGGGTCAGATTCGGTGAGGTCGCACCCCATGTATTGAGGCTGTGGTCCGCCAAGGGGGCGGCCTGGGTTCAAGTCCGACCTGTGGCTCCTTTCCTGCATGTCATTCCCCACTCTCTACCAGTTTCATACTCTATCCACTGTCCTATCAAATAAAGGAAAATAGCCCCAAAATAAATAAAAAATGATCAATGTCATGATTAGAGGAAACTGAACAGCAAGAACAATTTTCAAATCTGCTTCAGTTTATTTACATCTGGTTGTTTGGTCCCTCTATTGTTCAATATTCATGAGATGTTTATTTCTGCTGTCAAAATGGACATTTTTAAATGGGGTGTGTGTGGGACTTCCGCGTCTTTTGGAGCAAGCCTCAAGTGGACAGTCGAGGATTGGCGCATTGACTTAATTTTTTTTGCAAACATCAGATGTGTTTGTCTCTTTGAGGTGAAAACAATCAAAGTTAACACCAACAGATAATCCCTATCATTTTAACACTGCAGTGTAGCTCGGTCTATATCTGGAAAATATTTTAAATCCAATCCAATATAGCTTTTTTTCTTGCACTGGAAGAGCTGTGTGCAGATTTATTGTTGCAGGATGTTTGTCTAGCAGGTATGCTGCCCCCTGGTGTCCCAAAGAATGAATGCAGCTTTAAGAGGCGCGAACAATTATTTATAATAATCAAACCATCACAAACACGTTATCATTTTTGCTTAATTGACACTCTTATAGTAAAATGATTTGAGTTCATAATAACATGTCAGGGCTGTATAATCCTCCTTTCAATGTCATTCAGCGGTCGGTTTTTGAGAAGGTTTTGTTCCACTTTGTTACGCTGGACCACTGCTGCTCCTAAACAGTTAATCATCATCAGTCGGTGGGTGACGACTTGTTTTGCTGTTGGCTCCGTCTGAATCCTCCTCACACGTGAGCGCGCAGCGGAAGACGGAGGAGCCTCCCTCTCGGCCTTCATGAGGGGCTGAAGGTGACTCTCCTCTCAGCTGGGATGCAGAGGGACCTCCTGGGGGTCCATCCGGCCCGCTACACAGTCCTCATCCAGGAGTAACGACACACTCCTGCATTTATCGAACCTTTGCGATCCCGTCGCGTCTGAGCGTGATATTTTCTGATTTCTGGTGAAGGACAAAGCATTTCTTTCCACCCATCTACGTCTTGTTGGGCTCCGGTGCTGGGTTTGCATGCATGTGTTCTGCACCGTACGGGCGGAAAAAGCGCCCCAGATCGGCAGGGATCATTTTCCCCGTCAGTAAAGTGGCGCAGACGGAGCCGGAACGCAGGGAGAGCACGGAGGAGGTCGTGGACGGAAGCAGGATGGTGGGTAGCCTACTGAAAAAAAAAGTGAATATTAATGTGTTCATCATATGCAAGAGGTCCGATTCTGTCTGTAGCTCTGCACCAAATGACAGGTTCCTTTATTTACGCCGTGCAGATGCACCAACCGCGCAATAGAGACAAAAGATAGATTTTCTTGGAACCCTTGTACGATTATTTTTTATTGAATTCATGCATTTCTGTTGTTGGTTGATTTTCCTCCAGACCGTGCAAGAATTCAACAACCTCGTAGCTCTGTACCGGGAGCAGGTCATTTCCGTGGGAGAGATCTCAGCAGACTGTCCCTCTCTGCGGGCTCTGATGCACCACACACGGACCAAAGGATGCTCCATGGCCCGGGCTGCACACCAGGACCTCGCCGTCATCTCTGTGTCAGGGTAAACACCAACAATCATCTGATAGTTTTTCAAGGAAAAAGATTTTGGCTGCAGCAGAACTCCAGCTGTCATTCATTGTTTTCAAGCCGTCAGTCACCTCGAGTAACCTGATTTCTCCTTGAGAGTTTAAACATTTATTCTCACAATAAAGCTCCTGTTAAGGAATTTTGAGCTAAACGAGCTGAAAAAGAATAGACATACTTATCTTTCTGTATGACCTACAAAAGCATTACAAACCATCAGGGACAAGATTTTCTATTTCTATGAGCTTTTTGTTATTATTAATGCCTGAAACTGATTGATAAAACAACCTTTCTTATGGCAGAGATTCTCAATGAGTGATCAAATGAAGCCAATGTGGAAGTGCAAAAACCTGCAGTTCATTGATTTAATTTGAGGCTGGCTGCAGAAGTCCCAGAAGTCCCATACACACCCATTCAAAAAGCAAAAACAAACACGTTTACAGCCTGGTTCAAAAAATGAAATCGGTCTAAAAAGCTCATGTCTTTATCGGTACACTTTACGAGGTGACATTGTTTTTATAGCTCATCCTTTTTTTTATTTTAAATTAGGAGTTGTAATAAGGCTCGTGGCTGACCTTGACTGATGGTCGGCCGAGGTGTAGCAGTTTATGATGAGGCTTAAAATCCGCCTCAGCTCCAGGTCTTTGCCTGGTGTTAGGGTTTAGAAAAGCATATCAAGTATGCAGACCACCATCGATGGGCTTCAAAAGCCCCCCTCAGTAACAAATGGTGACATCACAGAGGCTTCGTCCATGTTTATTTACAGTCAAGCTCAAACCATATCGGAGAAACCAACAAAGAACTATCAGTTGTAGATTTGTCCACAGGGGGCGCCTTATTATCTTTTGTTCCAGTTACTGATGATGGCAAGGATCTGTTTTCTTTTTTAAAGAATGGTGTTTCTTCTAGAAAAGTTTCTCTTTTGAAGGACATAGAAATAGGAGAAAAAGAAAGGAAAAAGTATTCTTTTATATGTTTATTTTTTGGGCTGAAAACATTGATTACAGAAAGCAGCTGAAATATAGAATTTTTCAACATGTAGCCTGATGTTTCAAATGAACCATACACTGTAACAGAACTTAGAATGGTAATTCAGTGTCTGCTGAATTCTGTAAGCTTGAATGTGTGGTACATTTGTTTCAATGGATTTCTTTCTTTTCCTCTTCTTCTGCTTCCCTCCTCCTCCTCTTTGTGCTGCAGTCCAGAGGACGGAGAGATCCACCCTGAGATCTGTCGGCTCTTCATCCAGCTGCAGTGCTGCCTGGAGATGTTCATCACAGAGATGCTCAAATCTGTGTGCCTGCTCGGGGTGCTGCAGCTGCACAGAAAAAGTACCATCACACAAAAATCTCACAATGATAATGCCACAACAATGTCCAGAAAGAATTATATAAGAGAAATTAATATCTTACTTTAAATCTTATTCAAAAAGCATTGATCACATTGAACAGATGTAAATGCATCTTTTTATTTTGCTTGTTTGGTTCCCATAGATTGTTGTGGAAATAATCTTCCCCTCAGTTAGAAAAGGATAATAAAGTCCATGGGCCTTTCTCAAATCACTCCCTAGACACCCTCCCCCTTCACATGTCCACTCTGTTTGCACGCTCGTGAAGGGTCCCCAACATTGAATGCCATCCAAAAACCTTGGAGTGCAGAGTAAGAGTGGGTTGTTGAACCCTCTTGAGAGCGAGTCTGCACCGATGCTGACTTACTAAACTGGTGCGACACCTTTCATTGCTTGTAATGGAAGACGCTCTGTAGGCCAAAATGAAAGTTCTGCACGATCACACGCACAAATTGGAACGCCTCTAAATAAGGTTGAAAAGTGCTTAGTATCATACAGATGTTATATTCAAAATGTTGACGTTATTATCTGGATTTAAAGGTCACATATTATGCAAAATACACTTTATCATGTTTTTTAGAACACTAACATGTGTCCTTAGTCTGTCTACAAACCCCCAATGATGAGAAAAGTCCATCCTCTCCGTCTTTTGCCTACTCCACTTTTCAGAAAATGTGTGCTCAAACAGGCTGTTTAGAGATTTTCCCTTCATGACATCACAAAGGGCAGTAACCCCTCCCCCAGGTGGGTGACACTCCCACAGCTAGGTGTTTGTTCTGCCCTCTGAGTCTGCCTTCTCACCGTAAACAATAGGACATGGAGCGAGAAAGACCAAGCCACCCAAGCCCTTCCAGAGAGGAGGCATGGTCAGACTCGCCTCACAGCTCATTTACATATTTAAAGATACAGACACAGAAACAGCCTGTTCTGAGCAGGGCTGAAATAGAAGGGTTTATAGTCATGATCAAATACAGGAACAGAGTGGATTTAGAACAAGAAACTTCACACACATGTTTTGAGGAGCTCTGACACTTATTTAAACCTGTTGAAAAAAAGTACAATATGTGACCTTTAATGAACAACTTTTTACATTTTGATAACAGTACTTGTGTTTATTTGACTGTGAAGTGTCTGATGTGTACAGTGACTTACAAAAATAATCATCGTATAAACATCAGATAGACAGGTAGATTTTTTTCTCTCATATTGTGGAGGGATTTTAATGAGGCTACTAATCTTATCTTAAAGTGGACAACTTATTATTTGAGTGACATAAATTCATGGTTGTATAAAGTAAAGTTCCTGTTTCTGTGCGAGTGTGAGGAGTTAACCCATAAGCTTGCTGCTGTATTTTCCCCCTCCGCCTTAACGAAGGGTACTTCACTCAGCTGTGGGCTTGACGTCAGACGGACGAGTGTGACTGTGGAGGGAGCGGTTTGAGAAAGGCCCCTTGAAATGAGTCTTTTTCACATTTCTACAAGATCTTTTGATATGTCACAGTGGGAAAAGCACAGGCATTTATATGAATGACTGAACTTAGCAAAGCTGCTTCATTTTCAGGATCCATAGATAGTGTGCCTGCTGTGGATCATTGTTCCACTGTCATAGTTTTCTGAGAGAGCGATCACTTCTAACATTAGTGCTTTTCCTTCTATGACGAGTGTCTTCAGTAAAAAAAGAAACATGTTGATCCTTTAATCACAACACTTTAATTTATATATTCAAAAGCTAAAACAACATTAGCAAAATAAGTAATACAGGAATTTAGAAAAAGGATTGTACATCCTGAAACGTAAAAGACAAGAAATCCAATGATATTTTCTTGAAGTCTCTGTAGAGTATACTTAAAAAAATAAGTTAAAAAAAAGGTGGAGGAAAACTTAAGATCAAAAAACATTTGTATAAATGATCCAGGTCCCAGCCCTTTAATTCATAGGGCTAGAAACATTAAGAATACACCAACACATATCTGCCTGCACCTTCTTTAGGGTCTCAAGAAGGTGAAGTTGTCCTTCTATGAGCACCAGTGGTCTGCGCTCCTGTTGTCTCTCTTTGTCTCTGTAGAGTATATTTAAAGTGTCTGGCTGTACACACTAAAGTAATCATTTATAAACTATCCCTTTCAGCTTCTGTAAAACTAATACATATTTAAATTGTAATTGTAATGTTACTATAAAAGTTCTTCATGATATCTGATATCAGAGTTCAGTTCACTCACAGTTGAGTCAGCAGAGGGCAGCAGAGAGCTGTTTGTCCACAAATATAGAGGAGCTTTGATTCAACGTTGAGGTAGTTCTCCCTTAAATAGAGACGAGAGGCTTTCTGTGAAGTGTTTTGAAAACCCAGAGATCACCTTATCCCTGACAACTTGTTGTTTGTATGGCACAGTTAGATTAAACAAAGCGGACAAATAGAAAAATCATCACAAATGAAATGACTGTCATTTTTAAATACAGTGTAGTGAGCACAGGGCTTTCCTTTTTATGGGATAACTTCAAATAACTTTATTTATCAGGCATCAGTGTGTGATCAACATAAAAGACAGAACAGCACAAGAACAAACCACACACACACACACACACACACACGCACACACACACGCACACACACACACACACGCACACACATCACATTCAACAGCCAAAGAGCAATCAGATGTACTGAGTGAGTGAAGCTTGTAAGCCTTAACATATACTGCATGACAGATAAACAATAAAAATATAATTCTACAAATTCTGGGTTTAAAGTGAAGGGAAAACATGTTAAAGGCAGAAAATGAAATACTGTGTTTAAGTTGTCTTTGTTGACATTAGTGTGCTGTGTCTCTGTTTTGACCTGAAGGAACGGACTCCGAGCCGAAGTTGGACTTCAGGGTGGATGAAAGCTCAGACGTCCCGATCCTGGAGGAGCGATCCTCCTCCCCTATAGACTTCCTGACGGAGCAGTGGCTGGTGGGAACTGATATTGAAAATATCGAGAGGTACAGCAGCTGCACAACCCGTTACAACTCATTCTTTCACTTTTCTTTTGTATGTTTCTAAAGCGGAATTTCAACTGTTGTTGTTTTTCTGAATTATTCTCTCGTTCATAAATAGATATCAACTGATTTTTTTTGTCATCACAGAGACATGCGAGAGATGAGAAACCTACTCAGCAAACTCAGGGACACGATGCCTCTGCCGCTGAAAAACCAAGGTACCTACTGTTGGTGATAGAAAACATTCACAACGTCATTCATTAGCAATTCAAAGTCAACTCCCCATCTGCTACAACTTTTCATACTGACATGTAGGTCACTACAGGTCATCTTTGAGGTGGAACAACAATGAACCTTTTCTTCTCTTTGTGTCCAAAGTTTTTCACTGAAATTATTTTGTAAAGATACTTTCAGCCTGATTACTTAAAGGAGCAATATGTAACTCTGACACCTAGTGTTAACAATGGGTACTGCAGTCCAAATTCAAAACATTAAAGAGAGCTGTTTCCCCCACCCTCCTCTCTAGAGTCGATGCTCACGCATTTTGAAATGTAGCAGACACTGAAGCTGTTTTGTGTTCTAACCTCTCTCCATTTTTCAAAAGCATCTCCAATATTGATCCTAGTTTGAGCACGTTTCTGCTCGTGGAGCTTATTAGAAACATGGTTTTAGGTCGGGCTCAATCACTTCTATCTGAACCACTTCTCTTGCCCGCTTCCATCACTGCAACACAACCGAGGGGCGTCCAAAACGGCCATGTGGGGGGTGCCTTAAAACCGCCTACCTTCTCTGGTCCAAACAAATCCAGAGCATTCAGGACCAGAATCTAAAGTTAGAAGGAGGACATACTGGCTGCTGCATTGTTGTCAGAGAAGCCAGAACTTCAACATAGCAACGTCTGATGATATAATAAGGTCCTTACATATTGGTCCATATATACCATATGAACATATAACCTCATTAAATATCATATAACTTGAGGTTTCTTAACAGCACATATTGGAAAACGTATATGCTGTTACCAATATAAGTCTTCGATCAGCACACATCTGCTGATAGATTGGCCCCATGATATATCTGTCAGGCTCTAATCTAAAATTTCATCATTAAATGCGATGACATAATGAGGTTCGATTTCAAAGTGTTTGCTTGTGTGTTCCAGATGACAGCAGCTTGTTGAATCTGACTCCACACCCGCTGATCCGGCAGAGGAAGAGACGCTTCCCTGGACTCTGCTGCATGGTGTCCGGCTGAGGGTCTTAAGGTCAAAACACTGCAGTAAACACAAAGACGAAAAAAAGGACATTCAATTGCTTATATTTTGTGATGTAAATGATATAAAAAGGGATTCATTAATCTTGCTTAATTACCGTATATTCTTTATTTAGTGGCAGTATTTTTTCCATCATATCGGAAATTGTAAGCCTCGAGAATCTGTAACCTAATTCAAGGCATCTTCTCACTTTCTTTCTTGGGCTCACCACCCTCTGAATTTTTCTGTTTTGTGCCATTTGATATAAAGAAGAGTATAAAACATGTAAATATTCAGGCTATGCACTGGCATCTTTCGTTTAAAGCTGTCTCACTGTGCTCGTGTCACGCTTTCATGTTTGAATGTTTCATCATGTGAGATGTTTCATCTTTCATTCAGTAGAGACTCTTGCCAGGTGAGTCTCTGCTTCCCTGTGTGGTGTAACACCTCGTAGACAAAGCAATCCATCCACACTGTAACAATACTTACACGTATATAAAGAATAACTATTGTTAGGTCTATTTCTAAAGAAATACATCAAGTGTAAAATGTCAATTCAATTCTATGCCACATAAGAAAAAAAACTGTCTGAAAGCTTTAGTTGAACTTTGCCTTTTGGACATCTTAAGATATTTTTTAGCATGTTCTGCTCTCACTAAGAGTAATGGACTTGGAAAATGGGGAGGGTCTTTTTATGCCTTTTGAGATAGGACAGTGGATAGAGTCTGAAATCGGGGAGAGAGAGAGTGAGGAATGACATGCTGGAAAGAAGGCCCCGTTTGGATTCAACGGCCAGCCAGCTTAGAAGGACTACAGCATGCAAACTTATAACTACATATTTTGTTCTAGAAATGTCGGTCTTTAACTTATTAATTTAGATATTTTTTTGGCCTTTTTGCTTTTATTGGATAGGACAGCTGGAGAGAGACAGGAAATGTTGGGAGGAGAGAGAGGGGGAGGACATGCAGCAAACAGTAGAGGGCGAGTTGTAACCCACAGCCTCTGTGATGAGGACCCTAACCTCTGAAAACCTCCATGCATGATGGGGCACATAACCTAACCACTAGGCTATCTGGCACCCTGAGGCGCTGGTTTCCAACAGGCAAGAGAGGCATCTGCTTGGGGCTCCAGACTAGTAGGGGCCCCCAGAGGGCTGACAAAGTCTAAACCAAAGCAGCGTCCTAAAATGTGCAAAATGACAGCACTCACTCTCTCTCTTCTTAAAACCCATTTTTATAATAAGACTTGCTTTTACATGATGTCTTCTTCCCGTTTTCTGGTTTCCTTCTTATTTCCTCTTTATCTCCTTATTTCATTGTATCTTCTCTTTATGTTTTAGCCTGTCATACTTCTTTTAATCTTCTAATTAATTCATTTCCCCTAAATACTCACGTCATTTGTTTGCTCTTTTGGATTCATTTATGGTTATATCTATTTTTGATTTATTGCTTTTATCTTTTTTATTGAGTTCAGCTCCTTGTAACTGCTTCTTGTGCTTTTATGTTCTCATCGCCTTTAATCTATTTTATTCTTTAGCTGTTTTTATTGTTTATTTCAGAGACCTAAGACCGCCCCCTCTTATCGTTTTGATCTCTTTTTTTATCTTCTTAAGAAAACTCTTATTTCTTTTAAGCTTCTAGCCACTTCTTTGTGTTTCTATCTCTTTAAATCACTTACTTATCTTCTAAGATCTTCAGTCCTCTTGGTCTCAACCTGCTTTGCCTGGGTTACTGCGTTGCCTGGGTTATTAGGAGCTATTGTGTTGCTGATGATGTTTGGCTTCTGTTGTCGTCCGGGTTCTTTTATTGTTGGGGTTTGTTTGTTGTTGGTTGGTTGCTTCTTTGCTCCTTCTTGTGTCAAAGCACTTTGTAAAAAAAGTGCTATACTAATTAAAAGTTATTAAAAGTTATAAAGTTACCGCCCTGCTGAACGCTGGTTGGAGGGCTCCAAATTGATTTTTGCCTCGGGCCCCAAACAGACTCTAGAATCACCTCTGCTGCCACCCTACCATCTTTAACTTTGAGTTTCCATTACATCAGGTTTTCTTCTTGTGAAATCTAATTTTATATTATAATGCTTCTATACCACAACCTAAAGACAAAGCTAATAAAACAGTATTTATATTTGTGTCTGTTCTTTTATATTCTGGCTCATTGTAACATTTGCTGCCTGAAATAGAAACTAAAATCTGCACCAATCAGACGCATGCCAGCAGTCCTCATGAAGACAAAAGATTTTTATTTTTCATATTTTATTTTCTTTCTAATGGCCTAACAGATGTCCAACATAAAGAAACAGCAGACATACAAAAAATGCAAACTACTCATCCACTAGAGCCATTTCCCCTTTGGATGTAAGTGCAATATTATTTGTAAGTTGATGTCTGTGAAGGTTTTGTTTTATTGTTATGTGAAGTGGTGATGTCTGGTGCTACATTCTTTGTTTGGGCATGTTAATGACTCTGAGTGAGCCATGTTTGTGTCGTCAGTGTGTCCCACATTGTAGAGAAATCACAGCTAAACCTTTGTACAGATATAATAATAATAATAATAATCATATGACATTTTATAATGTGAATAAAGTTTTATACAAAAACATCATATTTCTTCTGAGTCTGACTGCAGAATTATCCAAAGACTGGGGGTCTTTGAGGGTCATTATGTATGAGCCGGCTGCTTCTGTGTGTGTTTTATCTTTTGCATCTTTCAATCACAAAAATGATTTTTGCTCGATTGTGCAAAAATAAATCTTGGATAACTGAAAAAAATGTGGAAAGAAAGAACATTTTTACCTCCCTCAGTATCTCAAAGTGTCAAGTCTCAAACAACATCTGGTTTATGTCTCTGCAGCCGGGAAACTCCAGAGCTTCTTACTTCCCGTAATGAAACAGAGACAACAGGGTTATAAGAACATTACGTGCTGCCATGTTTTATCAGTATTATTTATTATTAAGGGGGATTTGTTTCTGTTTTGAGATTTTGACACAGGTTGGGCAATGCAAGTATGAAAAATCTCAACAAGACTCCCAGGAAAGACTCAAGGGGGAGTTTAAATACAGACAGCTTGGACACACACCTCCAGTCAGACTGCTCCTAAACTCAGAGAGAGAGAGAGAGAGCTCTTATCCTCCTTAATATACAGCAGCAGCTCCATAATCATAATCCTTGATATCTGCTGAAGAGGACGACAGTATATGCGGTGAGTTGGAATTTCATTTTTTTTCTAGACATGGACTGTTCGAGACCCTCCCCTCAGGCCAGAGGCTGTGGTCCATCAGGACCAAAACTCCTCGCTACAAGATCAGTTTCAGCCCCACAAGTCAGAGAGCAGCTCAGTAATGTGAAGGCTGAAACAGAGTTTATACTTTACATTAACTCTTACTGGACTTTGAATACTGCACATTTTGTACATTTTGTGTTTTTACATATATATATATATATATATGTATATATATATATATATATACTTACGTATACTCTATTATTTATATATTGTTAGTAAATGCTTCTTACTGTTTTGCACCAAAACACCAAGTCAAATTACTTGTATGTGCAAATGTATTTTGCAATAAAAATTGATTCTGATTCTGATTTAAATCTGGCATGTTCTTGACAGTACTTTCAGAGGAGGTGAAACCACTTTGAATACCTGATGGCTTCATCCAGCTGGTTGGTTCTGCTGCTACATCTCAGCTGGATTTCAGCTGGACTGAGCTGTTTCTGTGACCAGTACCCCTGGGGATCCTGGTCTGCCTGCTCCAGGACCTGTAACTACGGGATACAGCACAGACACAGGTAAGAGAACAAAGAGAGGTGGGCAGCAGCAAGACTGAAATAAGCCTTTTTATGGTATTATTAATGGAATCCGTGTGAGCTGCAGTTATCTTATTTTATTCTTTGTTATCAGTTATTGTTGTTCAATAAAATTTTTTGGTGAAATTACATGAAGACAATCGTGACTCTAAGACCAAAACAATAGGAAGGGAACAGAACAGAAAAGAACAGAAGCTATAGACAGAGGGACAATTGACAAAATACGAACACTGACTTTACAAATGTATTGGTGATGTAGAGCAAGTGTGAGGGATGGAGTGATGGAGATACTTGAAGAAAATAGTACTAATAATAATAATAATAGTAATAATGTTAGCAATAACTGCAGATAGAGAGGATAGAGGGAAATTTGAATTAAAGTGTCAAAAATTAAGAAGTGCTCATGATGACGGTGAAGCAAAAACCTAAACATGTGCATACACACATGCACACACACATGCACACACACATGCACACATTGCTGCAATGAAACTTAACTAATGTAAGACCATACTTTGTGTAAAATCATCTTATAATATTTATATTCATATGCGGACTGCAGCATAACAAGGATACATCAATGTGAATGGTAAATGGACTTGGCTTTTCTAGTCTTCTGATACTCAAAGCGCTTTTACTCTGCAGGTCACACCTACACATTCACACACTGATGTCAGAGGTTGCTATGTAAATTGACCATCAGAAGTAACTAATCCCATTCATACACAGTCATACACTCAGACAAAGCAGGGGGAGCAACTTGGGTTGCGTGTCTTGCCCAAGGACACATTGGACATGTGGCTGAAGGAGGTGGGGATTGAACCCCCAAGTTTCCAGTTGAGAGACGACGACTCTACCAACTGAGCCACAGCCCCCCCAATGTGACATGAGCTACACTTTATTCAACATGATACAACAATGAAAATAACAATCCAGTCACATAGGATCAGCAGGGCTTATACTACCATTAATACTCATAATCATAATAATGTCTATACTAAAAAATGAGGCATTGCGACATTCACTTTGTTAGTGTTTACACAGCAGTGAGGAGAGGGGCGGGACCAGACCATCAGAGTGAAAATCATCATGAAATACAAATACCTCATGCAGATGGCGCCAACAGAATACTTCTGTATAAAGAAGTGATTTGATTTGATTTTTTGGCAGGACATTTCAGTATGATGATTACTTCTGGAAGGCCAGCTGCAATCAGCTGTGTGAGAGAAACGACAGGAGAGCTTGTAACGAACAGGCCTGTCCAATCAACTGCCTGCTAACAGAGTTTGGACCTTGGTCTGACTGCTCACCCTGCGCCAAGAAACAGGCAAGAAAAACACAAACCTCACTGCAGAACACCATGAATCATCTGTGTTTCTTCATCCAAAGCTATAACTGATTTTCCCTGAGTGTGAATGTTCTCAAGGTTATACTGTGAGTACTTTGAAGAGCCTTCATTTCTCTCCACTTTTACTTCAGTGAAGAAGCTGAATCACTTCTTCTTCATTATGTTTGTCCTCACTTAGATAAGTATGTCTAAATTTTTTTAGCAAAGAATGTGTGTCCTTCAACTCTTGCAGAACCCTTTAAGACACAGTAATGAGGACAAGAACATTCACACACACACACACACACACACACACACACACACACACACACACACACGTCAAGTGTGTCTGAAAACGACTTAAAAAATACTATCTACTAAAAGATTCATTACTGTTCTAATTACCACTGATTTTTACAAAACTGACCCTGTAAAATCATGATCACTAAGCAATCTGTAAGAGTTCGGTTTACATTATAGAAAACGTTCTGATGAGTTGGTTCCTACAGTTACGGACGCGGTCCGTTGCAAGGCCGTCACAGTTTGGAGGATCAGCCTGCAGCGAGGAGCTGACAGAGGAGAGGCCTTGTTTCCCCTCCACAGAGTGCAAGTTAGCACCCATCGACTGCAGAGACGACTTTAGGTGTGATAGTGGTAAGTTTAGCCTTTACATAAGTAGTGTGTTATAAAATGAAGGGGAAAGAGCAAGCCTCTAAATCCAGTATTGTTTTTATCAAAACCTTTGGAACAATTTAAATGTCCCAGGCTCCTTTATTTGAACTCTAATCTGCTGGTTTAACATACAAACATGTATATATATACTGTAGGACAAAGAACTTCCCTTCTGCTGCAGGTCGCTGCATCAACTCGACCCTGACGTGCAACAGGCAGAACGACTGTGGAGATAACTCAGATGAGAGAGATTGCGTCGACTTTAAAGTTGTGTGTCCAGCAGAGAAGAGAGTGGCCCCCGGGGCGGACCTGGTGGGAAACGGGTAAGCTGGAGGTCAAGAGGTAACTGCTGAGTTTACAACTCCAGTTTTGACTTGAACCAGCGCACATTCCTCTCTGCTCCATGCATTACATCCTTCTCTGCTCCATGCATTACATTCTTCTTTGCTTCATGCATTACATTCTTCTCTGCTCCATGCATTACATTCTTCTTTGCTTCATGCATTACATTCTTCTTTGCTCCATGCATTACATTCTTCTTTGCTTCATGCATTACATTCTTCTTTGCTTCATGCATTACATCCTTCTCTGCTCCATGCATTACATTCCTCTCTGCTCCATGCATTACATTCTTCTTTGCTTCATGCATTACATTCTTCTCTGCTCCATGCATTACATTCTTCTTTGCTTCATGCATTACATTCTTCTTTGCTCCATGCATTACATTCTTCTTTGCTTCATGCATTACATCCTTCTCTGCTCCATGCATTACATTCTTCTTTGCTTCATGCATTATATCCTTCTTTGCTCCATGCATTACATTCTTCTTTGCTTCATGCATTATATCCTTCTTTGCTCCATGCATTACATTCTTCTTTGCTTCATGCATTACATCCTTCTTTGCTCCATGCATTACATTCTTCTTTGCTCCATGCATTACATTCTTCTCTGCTCCATGCATTACATTCTTCTCTGCTCCATGCATTACATTCCTCTCTGCAAATGACTGCTTCTCCTCTTAAAAACACCGGGGTGGCGCAATGGCGCAGTGGTTGGTGCGCGTGCGCCCCATGTATGGAGGCTGTAGTCCTCCAAGCGGTCGGACCAGGTTCAAATCCAACCTGTGGCTCCTTTCATGCGCTCTCTCTCTCTCTCTCTTTCCCTGATTTCCGACCCTATCCACTGTCCTAACTCTACAATAAAGGCAAACCACCATCGTTATTTCAAAAGATTGCACAAAAATGTTTGACTTTTTTGACTTTTCAGTGATTTGTGTTGAAGATTTGACGCCCTGGCAGAGGAGCCAAGGGGAGCGGTGCTGGACAACATGTTTATGGGAGGATCTTGCATCATCAGGAGGCCTGCGAGCACGCTGCTCTACCACCGAGTCCCGCACAACTTTGAGAGCTTGAACATCAAGGTATTAATATTGTATGTGGCCATTCATTTTACACCTATCAGTAAATCTAACCTGGCTCCAGATCTCTGAATAACCTCTAAAATGTCAGATATTTGATAAAGCTGGAGATGCAACCGACCAATCAGAGCTTTGATGGCAGATTTTAAATCTTTGTGGGCACGGCACAGAAAACTAGTGGTAGAAAATGACATTATATTGCACTCATGTTAGCCTCGTGCATACAATCTCAGTCACTTGATCACATAAAAGAGTTTCAATTCGTACCAACCTGCTGAACCAGGTCAGCCTTATCAATCGGACTTTCTTAGTACTTGTTGTAGTCCTCGATATACAAAAGGGGTTGTTGTTTTTCTGTACAGGCTGCAGTGGTGGAGGACTTCAGCACGGAGCCCCAGCCTCTGGTCACCGAGCCTGTTGACATGAAGACGTCATCTTCATCTGAAAGCAGCCAACGAGGTCAAGGCTTCTTTTTCTTCCCCATCTTTTACATCAGCGGGAGTTCTTCGTCAAGTGAAAGCTCCAAGAAACAGGCTTTTGAAGCTTCAAAGAAAAAGGTGAGGGAGCTTGTAGTGACATACTTATGAGGAGCTTCATTTGCAAAATGCTATTGGTAACCTCCTGACCACAAAAGTGAGGGCGAGATTAAATGTCCGGATTTTACCAAAAGCTCCTCACTCTGCAGGCCAGAAACATAAACGCCATGTCAGTAATATACTTTCACTCACAATTTCCTAAGTGCACAATAATTCTGCACCTGCGCACACATTGCATGATCAGCAATGCTTTCCTATTTTTCTTCTTTTCCCTTTCCTTCCTTCCTTCCTTCCTTCCGTTGTTTGTTTGTTCCATCAATCCATTAAGTCATATCTTGTCTCTTCTCCTCTAGGACTCAAAGTTCTTGAGGGTGCACCAGGTTCTGCCCGTGTCCACCTTCAAGGTGAGGGACCCGGGGGACCTCGTCCTGTCGCAGCCTTTCCTCCAGTTCCTCCACGCCCTTCCTCTTATGTACAACTACGCCCTCTACAGAGAGATCTTCCAGCGCTTTGGGACGCACTACTACAGCTCAGGGGTACTGGGAGGCCACTATGACCTGTTGTACCAGTACAGCCGTGAGGAGCTCAAGAGTTCAGGTACACCAACAGCTGCTGGTCAAAAATTCTGAATAACCCAACAGATGCTAAAGCCACGCGGGCAACCTGGGTTCAATTCTGACCTGTGTGGCTTCCTTCCAACATGTGATTCCCCTCTCTCTCTCTCTCTCTCTCTCTCTCTCTCTCTCTCTCTCTCTCTCTCTCTCTCTCTCTCTCTCACTGATTTGTGACTCCGGGCCACCCACTGTCCTGTCTTTCAAATAAAGATGTAAAAAGGTCAAAAGAAACCTGAACAATAATAGAAACCTTTGTTGTACTAATGTACTTTTTAAATGTTTGGATTAGAAATTGTTGAATTCATGAAA
The DNA here is from genome assembly GCF_963584025.1 of Labrus mixtus. Classification (NCBI taxonomy): domain Eukaryota; kingdom Metazoa; phylum Chordata; class Actinopteri; order Labriformes; family Labridae; genus Labrus; species Labrus mixtus. Next base: position 21,254,063 of record NC_083628.1, read on the forward strand.
CTTAAAAAACGAGTGCATTTTCATTGAGTCACAGATGTTTGCTGTCAGTTCCTTTCTTTCATCGTTTTGTGCTCCACTCTTCCACTGTGTCAGGTGAAACTGAAGAGAACATCAAAAGCTGCCTGGGTAAAGAGGTCGCCTGGACCATCATCCTCTACACACAATACTCCAGTGTAACCCGATGCACCGACAACAGGATGACACAGAAATATCAAGGTTTCCTCTGGTTCTGTTTCTTCTGTGAAGATTTTATTATCATTTTGTCACTTGCCCTTTCACAGTTTTTATTCATTGGTCACACATTTCTTTGTTCCAGGCTCGTACGTTCAGTCAGCAGAAAAGTCTTTCTCCATGGTCAAAGGAGGTCGAACCAGAGAGGCGGCCGCTCTGGCCTGGGAAAGAGAGGGACCTACTCCTGACAAAACCTCATACAAAAACTGGGCCAAATCTGTGCTTGACAACCCTGCTGTGGTCGAATACAAGGTGTGATCAAACAACAAATACATTCAAAAGGAAAGAAGGAAAAAACATTATGATCATGACAGCTGATCAGGTGTTTGAGAATGTGTGTGTCTGTCCAGCTGCTTCCCCTCATAGATCTGGTACGGGGGATCCCGTGTGCTGTCACAAAGAGGAGACACTTGAGGAAGGCCCTGCTGCAGTACCTGGAGGAGTTCGATACCTGCAAGTGCGCCCCCTGTCCGAACAACGGCAGGCCGGTTCTCTCCGGCACAGAGTGCAAGTGTGTTTGCCAAACGGGCACTTTTGGCACAAACTGTGAGAGAAGAGCTCCCGACTACAGCTCAGGTACAGCAGGACTTTAATGAGTCATAAATCATGATCACGATTATTTTTGATTGATATTGAGCTCATGATTAATAACACGATTAGTCCTTGATTTTCTAGCTATCTAAACACTTTGAAAAACAAGCAATACATGAAAATAAACCTGTGAAAAAAAATTCACTCATTCATAACTATGTTTTTGAGATGGTGGTGATGTACTCTTGTGGCCAAAATACAACAAACACTTTGAAACATTCACCACACATCAAAACCTGATGTGACTTGATGTATTGCCCAGCCCTATGCAGACTGCAGTGTGCTTAATGTTCCTGTAAAGACATGAGGAAACTGTTGATGTGTGATGGAAGGAATCAAAGTTAAAGCGTGGTTAAGTGGTCTCCTTAGGCTTCTCCAGAGTCCTCTTGTATTCAACAATGTTAAACATTTTTGCAGTGAGCTTAAATTGATCTCACTTCACTTTTTCTAAATTATTTTTCCATCTCTAGGGTTAGCACTGTATTACCAAAGCCTCAGCTATTGATGCTATGGAGACTTTCGAAAAGTCAAAAGAGTAGTAGCATATAAAAAACACTTTCAGAGTTAACAAAACTACTTGCTAACTTAAAGAAAACTGTGAATGTTTGACTCTTCTTGGCATGACGAGGGAAATGACTGCCTGAAAACTTAAAATGGAATGAATCTTACAGTTTTTCTTTTTACTTGACTGCACCTCTAGAGATGATCAAAGTCATCACTGTACATCATCAGGGGATCATAAATGATGGCTGAAAACTTTAATGCAATCTAATCTAGACATTTCATTTTAAGATTTTTCACATTTGCAAAATATCAAGTCTGACTCCTTCAGACTTGATTTTTTTTTCAAGTGTATTTATCTCTTTAATTCTTTATACAGGGAGAACTTTAATTGACCCTAAAGGCATTTTCTTCCATTTTATACTACAGTCACTGGTTACAAACACTTGAAATCAGAATAATTTTTGTCCGTCAAACACATTTTGTCTGCAGCTTGTAGCCTGTAGAGGCTGCTAGCATTACTTCATACTATAGTATAAAGTAAGAAGATGTAAAACCACACTAGAGTACATCCTCATATTACACAGGTTTGAATAGTTCATACTGGTTTTGTGGTTGTTTGTGTAATCTCCACAGAGGGAGTGGATGGTTACTGGAGCTGTTGGGGGCCGTGGAGTAACTGTGGAGCTACAATGAAGAGACGTCGAACAAGGAGGTGTGATAACCCCGCTCCCCTCGGAGGAGGGAAAGCCTGCACAGGTCCTGACAGACAGGAGGACCCGTGTCACATCTCCATATTTGAAAAGTACGACTTCTTCTTCAGTCATGAAAAATCACAAACACTTCCTGTTCTTCAAATTCATTGTCTGTTTTCTCACCATTTAAATTAAATGTCTGTTTTTATAATTGATATGATGAGCTACTGGTGCATTGCTGCTGCTACAGATATTTTAACTTCACGTTATATGAAATCTATTGGTCTTAATTTGTCTTCATGCATTATTGTATAACGTTGCATTCACTGAATGTTCTAAAGGTTCATGTTTTGTGTCCAGACGGGAGACCTGTGACAATGACGACGACTTCACTGTGGGCTGGAGGGACGAGCTGCCTCCAGGTGTGCAGGGCTGTTTGAGGCCGCAGAGACCTGAGAACAGCTTCCTCAGGGTAAAAAGCCCCTCTGCTGACTGTAGCTAGTGACTCAACTGCACTGTTACATTACACTCATATACATTACATTTAGTTAGATTGCATATATAAGACATTAAAAACAAAAAGCAATAGCTTAAAAAGGATATGAACAGAAGTTATGTATCTAATTCACTGGAAGCCTGGCCTGTATTCACAAACAGAGAGAGCGCCTAATTTAGCTAAAAGAAAGTATAGCAAGAAGTCCGAGCTTAGGCGTGATTTACTGAAGGACCGGTCTCCAGAGTGAGGAAGAAACTTTGATCTTAGTGAGGAGGCATGGTGACACCATAACTAGATATGACATGTTTTTAAAAAAAAGCTGTGATTGGTTGATTAGAAAAAGACAAAAGATGATGATGATCTCAGACATTATGTAACTATGACACTGTTTAATCTGTTGTTTCAATTGTAAACCTTACTTTTAAATGATTGCCTACAAAAACACATGCCCAGAGCAGCAGCCTCTTCACCTGCTGATCGTCACACCAGCAGGTGAAGAGGCTTCAATCAGGGATTAGAGACAGCTGTGGAGGATTTAGAGGGGCCCTTTCTGAATAGTCACAGTTCAGTATGCAGTACGTACTTTTCAGTATGGAGTTTCAGTATACTGAACTTTCGTGGTCATTCAGTATGCATTTTTTGGGTCCACCTCAGTATACTGAACATTTCAGTATGGATACTAACTTCCGGGTTTCATGCAGTATGGATCGGATGCGTGCTTTCAGGAAATGAATTGTATTTTACTACCCACAATGCTGTGCGAAATTAAATGTAAATCGTCACGTCACGTCCGCCTCCAAATCAAAACAAACAAGCGTGGATTAATTTAATCAATTTTTAATCTAGAGTTAAAGTCCCGACTGAAATCACTACTTTTAATTAACAACAGAAAATATAACAAATGTCTGTATTATTATAAAACCTTTCCCCCTCAATTTAAATAATGATTTCACTATTTAAATGCATCTTTATTGGTTTACTTTATATTCTGTATATTACTGTCTTTCATTTGTACTTTCCTTTATGTACTGTATGTTATTTAGTTATTTAATCTGTCTTTTACTTAATTTACATTGTGATATTGTTTTTTGTTTACCTGACTGTATATGAGCATTTCTATTTTTGAATAAAGCTAAACAAAAAAATTAAAAATTTAAAAAAACGTGTGAATGCGGCCGGTTCGGGTAACGTAAATGACGTCACTTCCATACTGAATGAATCAGACGAAGTAGGAACAAATATCTGCCTACTGTGTGTGCCTACTGAATAATAGGTACTAACAGTATACAGCACGAATAGTAAAGTACTGTTTACTGACTACTGACAGATTGAGTAGGTACTTGGCAATTCGGATACAGCCAGAGACTCACCATGCCAACTCACTTTGCACTGAAGAGAGTCCAAGATGGGCTTAAACGTCTTTATAAATAACTTTGGTCCGTTGAACCCAACTATGAATCGATAAGAATATTCTCAATCGAGACTCCCGTCTGTTCTCCTTTTTTTTCCTTGTGTGAGAGTCCTTCCTTGCTGTTCCTTTAGGCTATATTTATTTGCTCATGTTTATTTACAACAATAAAAGTAATTTTTGTTGCTTTAGAAACTCTAAAGCCTCTTCAAAGTTCTCCTCATCAATAAGTTGATTATAAATTGTAAAAATGGAGCACAAGGGTTACAGGTCAAATGAAATGTAACTGAAAGAAGGTTTCTATTCTTCCTCCTCAGAAAGCGAAGCAGTATTATGCATTTGGAGAGGATGAGGAGTTTCAGTGCTTCACTGGATTTGAACTGGAGGGTTTTCAGTTCATCAACTGTCTTCCTGACGGAACGTGGAGTCAACCAATGGGAAGCTGCAGAAGTGAGTTGGTGTTATTTATTTTTACTAAGTGAACACTGATCTGGTAACAACAACTCAGTCATTCTCCACTACCACAGGTAACTGTCAGGATTTCTTTCTCCTAATATCTTCTTTATTAAAATTCTGTCCTTTTTGAATTTTTAGGGCAGCTGTGCCTGCCTCTTGAAATCCCTGACGATATGATGCTGTTCCCCAGCAAGGACGAGTACAGAAACGGGGAAGTGGTGGGTTTGAACTGCAACGAGCCCGGCCTGTTGCCGGTGCCATCAGTCTCCTTCAAATGCAGCAGCAGTTTCACGTGGGAGCCTCCATTACCTGCAGAGCTACGCTGCACTGACGGTACAGATGATTCATAGTTTTAAGTCTCACATCTCAGTTCAGTTCAGTTAGTTGCCGTTTGCAGCATAAAAACCACATTGGAAAACATGTGCAAGAGGTAGACAGTACAATTAGACAAAGACACAGGACAGTAAGTTTAAAAACAAGCAATACAAATAAAAAGAAGAAGAAGAAGAAAAACAGAGACAGTAAGGACACATGAGAAACATACCAGTGAATCATACAAGTTTGCTCAGGGAAGAAACTATTTGCATGACGGGACGAAGTACATTTAATAGAGTGATACCGTCTGCCTGAGGGAAGAGGAACAAAAAGACTGGCAGCAGGATGACCCGCAGGGTCCCTGGTAATGCTGAGGGCCCGGGACATGAGCCTAGCACTATAAATCTCTTCTAGAGATGGCAGCTTGCAGGTCAAATTACACTTCAAAAACCTCAACCATGTTCTTCATTCAGACATACATGAGAGCACAAACTTAATACCTGCTGATGTTTATCATCTTTTGGAGCTTTAAGAAACAACTATTTAGTCAATATAACAGCATTTAAAACACAATGCGCACATTTGCTTTTTCAAGCTCCCAGGTTTGTTTGTGTTTCATTCAGAGGCTGCAACTGATTCAGAGAGGTTTTTTTATTTTTAGTATGAAAAACACTGAATGTTAAAGCTCCTGTGAGGAGATAATATTACATTTAGGCGGGGTTAGGCATCAGAGGATCAACAGCACACTCTCATCACATTACATTCACAGCAGAATTTATCAGCCTGTCATACATTTGACTGTTTAAAGAAGAGACAGAGTTAAACACTATTGACACATATACAAGACAAAATCCATTAAATGAAAGTAGACAGTAAGATTTTGTTGTTTGTCTGTTTTCATTAGAGGAACCGTATGTTCCTGATGGTCAGTGTGGTCCAGGAGAGAAACATCAGGGCTCTCAATGTGTCTGTATCCAACGGGAAAGCTGCATGTAAGTGTTTATTTAATATTTAATACATTATTCTTTATTATGTAACTTAACTAAAAGGTAATTGTTATTAGAATTAATAATAATAAAAGTAGGCTACCAAAGTCCTGCACCTGCTCTCTCTGAAATGTAACTGAATGTATTGTATTGCGTGTGTGTGTGTGTGTGTGTGTGTGTGTGTGTGTGTGTGTGTGTGTGTGTGTGTGTGCATCTGTGTGCAGTTCACACCCCCCGAGTCTCTGTGTCCTGAATGAAGTTGTCGGTGTCCAGGTCTCGATGTCTCTCTGTTCCTACCACGCTGGTCGTTGCCACGGTGATCCGCTTTTCTACATAAGCGATGGCTCGTGTGATGCGGTCGACTCGACCAAACTGGAGTGGGCCAAGTTCAGAGCCAAAATGTCCGTCAAGAGCTCAGTGAAGGAGCCCTGCGGTCTGAACACCTGTTACGAATGGGAGACCTGCTCAGGTGTGTTCAGGGTCGCCTGCAGAAATGGCCAGTCCCCATGATATGATTTAAATCAACGTATACAAGTTTGCAAACTGAATGAGAGCCCAGCTTTGAGTATCAAGTTAATCCATGGACATTTAAGGTCCAGGATAAGCTCCTGCTGTAGCCTTTTATTTTACCAACAGATCTGTGGTAATTAACTAATTTCCCTAAAAGATTAATAATAAAATATAATATGCGTTAAAAACTTCATCAGGCAATGTGATGAAGGCAAATAAGGTTTGATATTTGAAGACTTTACATATTTTTTCAGAGTATTTTCCAGTAACAGTAACTTTCTTCTTTCCTCAGCATCCAAGAAGTGTGAGTGCAGAGCGGCTCGGGACTGTCCCAGCAGTGAAGGGCCCATGTTCTGTGTGAAGCTGACGAGGACTCAGAGGACTCGCAGCCTGGATCTCTGTTCGATGGCTGCCCTCAAATGTGTCAGCTATCAGTTTGAGGTGCTTCAGGAGGGCAGTTGTGAGTCCATATGATCCCACCAAAGCTTGCCTATTCTGTTACACTCAACAACTGTAGCACAAAACTGAAAATAACCACATAGTTACAAATAACTTCACAGAATTGCAGCTACTTTTACATTTCACTGTAAACTAAAAGGGCCAATTTAGAAACGAAATGACATATTAGTAAAAACTACAAACAGGGGTCCATACAACTACAAGACAGTCCATCACTGGGCTTAAACTGGTTTTGGATTTACTTGGAAACACTCAGAGCCTCTAAAAACAGCCAGGTGGCAGCATGAGACCACAGACGAGAAGTAACCTAGAGCATCTCAAAACCTTTTCTGAATATTACAACATTTCTCTTGGAAGTGCTGCAGGTTTGCAGCTTTGTGACATCAACTAATGTTTGATTTTTTTTCTTTTCAAAATAAAAAGCACCAGGGTTTGGCAGACACATTGCACACTGCCACTTAAGAGTACAGTAAAGTGCAGAACAATAAAGATTCTGATGTGACGCACGTAATAAAAAAAGAAAAACACTGTCTCTTGGTTATATTTTATTCAATTAGTTCTGCTCATTTTGCTTACTGGTTAAAATTTTACCTACAGCACGTTTACAATATATTAAATTCAAATGGCTTCAATCATCTATGATAAATAAAGAATAAACTAAAGGACAGGAGCGAAACATAGTCACACAATTCAAGTGTCGGAAAAAATATTGTTTGTTATTTACAGTCCGGTTATTGAGAAGAGTAAAGTTCCAGCTTTATGTACAATGTGAGGGAAGAAGAGAGAGGCATCTTTATTCTGGACAAGCCTCAATACTGATGACATTGAGCCGCTCCCCAGAACACCTTCTGGCTCCCGCCTCGCATTCGGTTATCGTCATGGCAGCGCTCCCATCACCTGAGCTGATGCACAGGGGTGCAGAGTCTTTGGGGCACTCTGAGGCGTTCAGGCACACACACTTTCCGGTTGATTCTAGGATTGAAAAAAAATATTATAGGCAGTGATGCAGTCACACACACGCTCATATTTAAATAATAAAGGGGGATTCCTGTGTTTACAATACTTAGGCCTTATTTTCTTGACAAATGTTTAGAAACATGACTCTACAAACTGTTTAAGGAATGACACTACAGTAGTTGTTGCATCAGCCTTCAGCCATAACACAGCTTGTAGCGGCCGCAACATAATATTTCGTGCCAGTTTAGACAAAGTAACCTCACTTTGTGCAACTGTTTGCCATTTATGGAACATGGATTATTATTTTAGTGGTCTGACATCATTTTAGAAGGATCACAATATAGACCTTTTTGTTAAGGAGAGATGTTTTTGAAAAACCAAAAACAACTGTGACATTGCACTCTTTGCAGCGATGAATCGTACAGTGTTGTTGTAGATTTCTTTCACAGGAGGCCCATCAGACTCACCCTGACAGACTGTCCCTGGTTTGCAGTCCGTGCAGGACGTCTCCTCTGGCCAGTTACATTCGCTGTCACTGACCAGCGTGAAGCTCCGCCCCATACACTGCAGAGCTCCCAGCTGACACACACCGAGCAGACGGGTTTGACTTGAGCTGAGTCTGGCACACAACTGCAGGGAAGTCCTGAATAAAGACAAATGATATAGAAATACAATAATTTAACTTTTTTTGTAATTGAAAACATATTGTATTTCCCTGTGTGAAATAATGGACTACACTCCTACTCACGTGCACTGAAATGGCATTTTGCACACACACTCATTTTCTCCTACTGTCTCCCACAGTTTACACTTCAGGCCAGATGCAGGAGGGGGAGCTGTGGGGACTGAAATGACAATATAGAAAGCAGGATAAGTGTTTGTATGCTTCACATAACACTGAAACCCGAATGGCCGTATTTCTATATCAATATGTTTATGAAAGGGGTAACTTAGTAGTTGGTACCCCATTCATTTCCCACTAAATAATCATTAGCTACTCTAGATCATGTGATGAGGAAGTACTCACTATCTACCCATAACTTAGTGGTTACCTAGTGGTTGGTTTCCCATTCGTTCCCGCTAACTATGCAAAATTTGTGTACCTTATTGTAAATTGTTACCTCAATATGTGTATGAAAGGGTAAAGGGGTAACTGTACCGTACCAGCTTTACAAAGCACGTCAGCTGGAGAGGGAGACCACAGCAGACTGGGACTGCACATGATCTCTGACACCTCTCCTTCCAGCAGTGATCCTGCAGGACAGGACAGGGACACTCTGTCTCCAATCTGATAGGCTGCTTTGGTGGGTGTGGTCAAAACTTCCCTGTTGAGTGTTGGAATCTCACATGTTGAACCTGGGACAAGAAAAAAAAGTGTTTTAAGTGGAAATGAGGAAAATTTGAATACTGTACATTGAAATTGATAGACAACAAAAACCTGAAGCTTGATAAATGTAAAATCTGTGCCTGGAGCAACATCTGCATTAAAAAACATCAGAGGTGGCAGTCATTTGTAGTCAACAATTGTTCCTGATATATCCTGCTTGGGAACAAAGTCCAAGGACTTCCAGCCAATGCAAATGAAACCAGATCCCCCTTTAAGATAGGATTGTGTCCCACGGTCCCCCATATGAAATTGTCTTTGCTTTTAGATGTCACTGGAAAGCAGGACAACTGGCTAGCTTTGTTTCTAAAGAAAGTTAATGAACAATAATGTGTTGGGGACCCTCAGGAACTCCCCAAATGACCCCAAGAGATTTGAGAATCACAATTTTAGAACCACCAACTTCACTTTAACGGCAAAATGACTGGAGTGAAGTCAGACGTACTTTTACAAACCATCTCTCCTGTTCTCCATTTCTGGTTTTCAGTGCATTCAGCTACAGCGTCTCCACTGAGGTAATGATCGTCTATGCAGGAGTACGCCACTGTGTTCCCAACCAGGTAAAAATCTCTGGGATTCTGAAAAAACAAACAGCAGCTGGGCTAAAATAAAAACTAAAAACCATTCAAAACATCCAGAATTAATTATTACAGACTTTTAATTTAAAGAGCTCCAAGTTTACCACTGAATTTTAATCTGGTACTGTACTTTTAAGTTTACTGGTATGCAAAGTTTTCATCAATGAAAATATAGCATTGACCGTGCAAACGCACCTGAATAAATCCATTCCTGAGGTTTGGAGGCGGCCCACATATCTTTGGAGGAGGCACCGAGAGACTAAAGCACTGCGGCTCCATCACCCTGCACACAAACAACAAAGACACACAAATGAAAACACGGAGACAACTTGAATATTGGTGTCTGATATTTCATATCTGTGACCCCCAAGATACAAATAATGATTAATAACATGTATGGTTGATGGTTTTGATTAAACTTTCAGTCATACTAAACAATAACATTTTAAGTCTTGGTTTTTCATATGATAAGTCTTGGGTGGATCTCTGTCTCCACACTAAATGTTAAAAAAGTTTGTGTGTGTATGTCTTTACTTTAAGTACTCGATTTCTCCGTCCTCACAAGGCTTCTGCTCTGCCTGCAGTCCGGAGCAGTGGTGACCTCCTCTGCTGGGGGAGGGGTTGTTGCAACTTCTGGTCCTTGACCTCTGACCTCCAGAGCAGGATCCCCAGGAGGACCAGCAGCTCCAGCTGCCATGGATAACCCCTGAAGGAGAAAAGGGATTTTCTGTTTTCTATTTGGTCTTCAATGGAGGTAGTCTGTAAATCAGGTCAGCTACGTGCCTTATTGTGATGAACGCTTATCCTTCATAAAATCAAAACAGACGAGGAAAACATTCATCCACTGACAGTATGTGCCGATAAAAACATGAGCTAATCAGACCTACTGTATTTACTTTTTGAACCAGGCTGTAAACATGTTAATTTCGGCTTTAAAAACTGCTTTTTTGAACAGGGTGTGTATGTGACTTCCGGTGCTTCTGCAGCCAGCCTCAAGCGGAAACTCGAAGAAGTGCAGGATTTTGCAGGATTTCCACATTGGATTAACTATTCAACACTGGAAGTTGCTGCTTGATTTAAACCTGACTGAATCTTGATTAA
>NC_083628.1:21580043-21592543 GCF_963584025.1 Labrus mixtus
GGGCGTTTCGCTTACAACAACAACGACCCTCCTCCTTGGGGGGGGTATCTGAGATTCCCAGGCCCGGCAGACAGATCCCAGATCAGGTCAGAAAAGTGCTGCAAAACAAGATCCTGTGACGGAAATCTTTATTTATCTTATCACTAGTTTTATTTATTTTAACCGTAGAAGTCATGTATCTTGTCTTGTCCGACTTTCATACTATTTGTCTGATTTTAAAGCTTTACAGTGACTTTTATTCCAATGTATTCTAAACTGAAGATCAGCCATTTTTAATGAGAATTAGATTAACAAATATTTTCCCTCTAACTGGAAAAATGCCTTAAAACCACTAAAGGAATGATTACAGTTTCCACTTGTTTTTGAGAAAGCAACATCTTAATTTTTCTCATAAATAAAAATGAAATAAGTAAATCAAAGAAGATTTAATGTCACTAAAAGACACAAAAAGTACATTTCTTCAAGTTTACTCTTTAGATTTTCACTAAATGTTATCAGTAGTACATTTCTCTCTCCTCCTGGCTGTAGATCCAAGTGTGTGCTGTGCATTACTTTAGGTTCACGACTCAAGACGCCACGTAGCGGCGGCAACAGGAACAACACCTCAAAGAAAGAATATATGATAAAGTATATTGAAGTCTCTTCACAGGAATTAAATCAAGTGCGATTTAAAGAAGAGACCATGTTAATGTTACCTCTGATTGTTAGGAATTATTCAAAGTATTTAGACTCTATCATCATCTCCAGGTGCAGATGCAGATGAGGATTGTGTGTCAGTGAGGGAGAGCAGACACAGACAGACTTTAGCCCGCTGGTTGAACTAATCCTCCTCATAACAACAGAACCACTGAGGGATCTGGTGTGAGTGCCGCTGGGCTCAGCAGCAGCAGGATTGTAAACTTACAGAGACACTGAGCAGTCAAACTGTGGCTTCTGTTCACAGACACTGTGATTTATTCCACCTGAACAGACTCACTGAGCTCATTGTGCCTGCTTCACAGTTCCTCTCTCCATCTGTTTAGCCCCTCATGACACACTGTGTACACACACATTCAATCTATTGGGTGTCTAATAGCACACAATGCAACGACTTACATAGAATAAACACTCAATGATTTATTCATGATGTCACAGGAGCCACAGCACTGACAATGATCACCTGCAAGATGAGGTTAAATAGAAGAAGCATCATGGTAAATATATCATCAAATACTAAATATATAGATCACATCAAATGCTTAATATTTATTTTGTATTTTATTCAACCAGATAAATAACCCATTGAGATCAGGGTGAACTGGTGGAAGTGAGAGGCCAGCAGTCACAAAAAACTTGCAGATCAGAATGGTATTTTGTCGATTTGATTAGTTGCTGTTCATAGAGGTGACAGGAGGTATGTGTTCCATACACAAGCTAAAAATTGAGCAGTAAAAGTCAGTAAAATACACAAACAAAGACATCGGAATAAGAAGGCACGCACATACATAGACGTGTGCGCGGCCATCTTGGATTGGTGCCGTGATGCATTCAGGAAACATATGTATTACATTCATGCAGATTGCTTTACATATATTACATCAAATGCAGGGCATTTTCTTAAATATTACCTTCTATGTTCACATAACGGCTAACCTCGACTTCATGCACAAATTGAAGCAGTGCACTAGCAGGAAAAGAAATCCATTTAATATCAGAAGTCCGGAATATTTCGGGGAAATTTAGGGAGTTTTGTGCAAGTATAAAAACGTCTTGTGTTGAATAAAGCTGACTCCACTGATCTCTGTAAGCTCAATATGTTACAGCATGAACCTGCAGGCATGACACTGAGGACTCAAGTCCTGCTTAGTAATGTAAGAAGTCTGCTTCTAACTGCCAGACGAGGATGTAGATGATTTATTATCTTTCTGATAAATTGGATTTTGCTCAACAAACTCCACATTTGGATTAAAATGACTTACGGTTGTCTGTGCCCTCCCTATGCATTTTCAAAACAATAATCTAAGGGTGTCTGTTTCTTCTGTTTTTTAGTTGTTGATTTTTTGGGACATTTTATTGGACGGGACAGCTGAACAGAGACAGGAAATGTTAGGAGGAGAATGTGGGGGGGGGGGGGGGGGGGGGGGGGGGGGGGGCATGCAGCAAAGGGCAGAGATCGTATAAAAAACCTACTGCAACGAGTACATGGTGCACGTAACATATCCGCTAGGTTATCCTGCGCCCCAGGGTGTCTGCTTCTTGAATTCTATTAGGTTGGTATTTTAAAAAGAGAGCATACAGTGAACTTTGGTCTAACTGTAAATCTTTAACCGTGCATGTTTGCTTAATATTAAATATCAAGGTTTTTAAATTACTGGTTTCACATGTAAACCAGCTTTATGAAGCACCCCCCCCCCCCCCCCCCCACCGCCTGTGTGTACCTGAGTCCACCTAAAGAAGAGGAGAATAAATGTGACATGCACCTGCTGTGAGATATGAATCTTAAAATCACTGTTGAGTGAAATGAACCCACAGTGGACAGAATCATGATCGGCTCCCGTGCGCTCTGTTTACAGTCAAATCCATCTCACACTGTGTTTGTTTGGGTGTCTTTGTGAGGTCATCGTGTGTGTTTGTGCCTGTTGTTTCTGTAAAAGCAATAAACCTCAAGGTCTGAGGGTTTCTTGTGTGTGTGTGTGTGTGTGTGTGTGTGTGTGCATGAGCCACCTCGGCCAGACTAATCCATGAGCTATAATCACCTCATCTCTGCAGCTCAAGTGCCTGTCCTACTTCATTTGGTCGTGGTGTATGTCTGTGTTCCCCAAGACAATGGAGTCGTTATAAATTAGGGTCAGTGGGGCTGCGGCACGACACACAGCGGTGCATCCTAATGTGTCTCATGGCCTTATGAGTCCACTGTCACACACACATGGAGGAGCGGGGATCTCAATGTGGAGAATACATCACACGCAAGACAGGGGCTGCAGATTGTTACAGTTCCCTCCCCCCTCCCCCTGTTCTTTATAGATGCAGTCTGTAATAAACCGGCGCCATCAAAGTGCCTCTGAGTGTTTATGTTGTGACACGTGCATTACAGGCCCCTCAGTCCTCTTCCATTAGCAGCTCATAAACACTGTAATCACCTTCAGCTCTTGCAAAGAAAAAGCCATTTCCATATTTTCATTTTCGGACTAAGACGTGGGGGATGTTTCTTTTCTAAACACAAGTTAAAGATCTGCTCTAATTCCTCTGCGTGAGTTATGACAAGGAAAATGTTTTGATGTTAAAAATAATTAATTTCCAATTCTTTAAGTCAAATATACCTGGTAGCTGTTGTGGACACTTAACATCTACAAGCCCCTCAATTTTGAGAGGTCAAAAGAAAAATAACTGTTTTTGGAACAAGTTCCTCTCTTCAGCTACAGATTGATCTTGACAGTTGTGTATTTCCTCTGCTTCTTTTCTTCCATCACTTCGACTCTCACTGTATGTTTGACTTCCATTTTCTACTTTCACCACGTCTCTCCCATGCCTTTGTTTTGAGACCGCTCGTAATGCTATCACCATCTCCTCGTGGAAAAGTAAATGTTTATCTCTTCCCCCGGGGATTATTCCTGCGTCTCTCTCTCTCTCTCTCTCTCTCTCTTCATCGCTCTGTCTAAAAACTCCAGAATGAAGCGCTCCAGCTGAGCCTGCAGGGAGCTCGTACAGGACGTGGATGGTTGAAGTGAGAGGAAAAGAATGGAGCTTTAATAAAAGAAATTGGCCGTGATGAAAAATACACAAATGAAGGTGAAATAGGAGCTGAGGGTGAGGAAGACGCACGATGACAGCCGCACTGAGAGCCGCAGAAGACGTGGGAGGTCCGAGTTCTTCCTGTTGAATCTGCACTTGTGGGTCTGTGTGTGTGTGTGTGTGTGTGTGTGTGTGTGTGTGTGTGTGTGTGTGTGTGTGTGGCACCTGAGTGAACTCCTTTTGTATACATGACCCTCTGCAAACACAAATACACAAACTCACACTTGCACACAAAAGCCTGAGAGTGTGTGCAAGCTCACAGAAAGACAGGCCCACATACACACACACACACACACACACACACACACACACACCACACACACACACACACACACACACACCCCTCACATGATTATCTGTAGAAAAAAACTTTGCTCCATCCATGTTTTCTCAGTCATGTTTCCCTGCGTGTAGGTAAGTGATGTCTGTGACCCGTGGAGCCAGCACTGCTTAAACTCATTCAGACTGAGGGCTGCTGACACTGGAATGTTAGCTATGTTAGCAGGGGGGTGCGCTCACTAGATTGGTTCATTTATACTAGTAGTGTGAACAGAGGGGGGTTGGTGGGGTGAAGTGCCCCTTTAAGCAGTTGTCTTTGTCGTAATGTGACAGGTTCAGGTTTAATTTTGTCATTTATTATTGTCAAAGCTAGAGTACACTTTGCAAGAAGTGCAAAGATGTAACCCTGGACTGGGGGCCGAGGGTCCTCATCACCTAAACCAATCAGCATAATTCAAGCATCTTTCATCCAAAATGTCCAGCCTAGTGCTCCATTCATGTGTTTAAAGTTTAGACCATTAGATGTGCCAATCTGGTTGCCATAAGAGCCGCTAGAGTGCAACAGTGGTTGACCTGAGCGCCATGCTTGCAAAATCCTCAAGTGGTTGAATCAAGTGCAGCTAGTTGCCTTTGTGGTTTGCTCAAAGGTCAACAAACATGAACTTAAGTGCCCCCATGGTGGAATTTCTGTACACGTTATTCACCCCAAGCTCCCCCCCCCCCTGGTTGACCAATATTTCCCGCTGGAATAGTCTCAATTCAGTTTTTGTTGACCTGTCCTGTCTTGTTGTCCCTGTGGTTAGCATGATCGCCTTGTTTTGAAGGCCCATCTGGATGAATTGAAACAGCTAAACTTTCCTGAGGACTAGTAGTGACCATTTTTCATTCCTGTCGTTTTTAATTTCCAGTCACAGAATCCATGTGTGATGCTAGTTCAGAGCTAAAAAAAAAAAGCCACAGCTGTTTGTGACCGCCCCAAACACTAAATGAGTGGGTGCCATCCCGATCGAAACCAAACCTGCCCCAGGGCGTCAGACACTGTGGAGCGCTCATCTGTTCATTGATCGGCCCTTATTGCCCTTTCAATCACTCCACTCACTCACATTCTCATAACACAATTTGGTCAGTCTGAAATTAGCTTATTCCTAAAACCGTAGGAGTCTAGATTCGATTTGTGGGGAGGAATAAAAGACAGGATGGATGATTGCAAAGGATATGCACATATATTGAATCAAATATTGTTCCCTTTGGCCGGGTTGTACCCCGCGTGCAGTACAGTATGAGGGACCTGCAAACAAAAGCTGAATCAGCCCAGACAGAAATGAAGCTTTGAAGTAGCTCTTTGAGTTAATCTCTATCAAAGAGATTCATTATACACACAGCACTTACACCTTTTAGTCCTTCTAATGAAAAGGTCTGGAAATTAGCTCAGCCGCCTTTTGTTCGTTAGCCTTTGATGTGAAGTATTTCGAGCTGAAGTGGCCACTTGATGGTAACAGGAAATCGGGGGAGCTGTGAATCAGACCAACAGAGCGAAATCACCGCGAGCACGCTAAAAAAATTGATCTGACGCCAATGATTGAAAAGACTCATCAGCTCATGTCACCCCGGCGGGTGAGTGAGGGGACAGGGGGGTGATGCATTGGTCGGGTTAGATCTCACCCTGACAGGGTCATGGAGAGGATGGGGGGGGGGGGGGGGGGGGGGGGGGGGGGGGGCAGGGGGTGGTGGGCTTTGGCAGAGCAGGAGGGGGATACACTGTCTGGCTGTTCATCCAACAGATATTCCCCCCCCCCCCCCCGGGAGGATGTGATTGAAAATGAAACAGACACTTTTCAATAAAGCTGGTGGCCTTTAAAACACGTTTAGAAAATAAATGAGATGTGCTGCGTTCAGCCCGAGGAAGAAGTGCCAAAAATCAAAGCTGAGATATCCAATAATGTGAACAGAGGTTTCAGGTTCAAGCATTCAAAGACCCTCAGTAACACAAATAAACTCCTGAGTGATGATGAAATGATGTGAGATTTGTCTTATAACTCTGGATTCAAACATAAGCACAGGAAATAACTGGGAAATAAACTGATCCATCCTACAAGACTCCTTCTGTTTAGTTTGATCCATAAAATATGAGAAGTTGAAGTTCTGTGAAGTATCCGTAACAAGTCCAAGTTCACATATTCAAAAAGCTTATTATGTTTGACCAGTAGCCCCAAACCCTGAAGATATCGGTTACTTTCATAAAAGTCTATTAAAAGAAGCAAAGATTAAATGAATGATGAAACAATGAAGATGAAAGATTGGGAAGTAAGTCGTGTTGCAGTTAAATTTACACTTCTGGATGCTTCAAGTATGCACAACTGTGACGCAGGAACCTGAAGATTTATGTCATTTATAAAGTTACATTTCAGCTTTTGTCACACCATGACCTATAAATATCAAGACAATGTTTTTATGGTTTTGGAATCAATGATTGCATACGCTATACCCAGGGGGGTCACAAGTGGTGACAAATGGCTCAAATGAAATCGATCAAAATGTAGGAAAAAGTCATGTTTGGTACTCAAAAATGTTCCACAGAAACTTTATATTGCTGCTTTCTTGGCAAGGACTACTTCCTAAGAAGATACCAGTATGTATTACACACAATTAGATAAAGGTCTGTGCATTTGAAGCTGCTACACCTGCAAACAAAGACAAAAAGAAATTAGGAAATACTCAGAAGTATCACAAACTCCTGATGGTGCTGCAGAGCAACTAAATCATCTTGGTCCTGAGGTTCTATTTATATGTATTAAAGACATGATAGTATCTTTATTCAGCATACTTTCTAGGGAAACCTACAATGCAAAAGATTAATTTTAAATAAACAGAAGTAACTGCCATTCCCGAAAGTTTGTTAATATTTTCATTATTTAAAAATGTTGAAATGGTATTGTCTCTACCATGCAAATGGTTTCATTATAAATGCATCAACAGAGCACTTCACTACCTCTGAGTGCTAAATGCTGTTGAATAGAAATCCTTGACTCTCTTAATTTTCCCCCAGGAAGTCATTAAATTACAATTTTTAGATCTAACAAACACCCTTATGTGGATTGAGAAATAATTTAACCAAATCCAGCAGCGAGCACCAAAATTTGTTTTTTTTCGGCCTCACTCTCCCTCATTTGTATATCTCTGGCTTCCAAAGTTTGGCTCGGCACCAAGAATTCCTGCAGAGCATCCTGCGAGCTACCAAATCATCATGAAACTGTCAAACAGCCAACAGAAAGCAGCTGCCAGGCGTAGCACCGGCGGCATTTTGGTGATTGGTGGGACATGTGGTAATGTCTGCATGTGAGCGATACAGACAATGTCACCGCAAAGATCACCTGAAAGCAGTCGTCAACATTTACTGACATTTCTGTGCTCTGTGAAAAAGTAAAATGTCTGGCAGGCAGTTTGGCAAGATGTAGCCATTGGTTCAGAAACAATTTCACAAACACCAAGAGCTGAATGCAAATTAGTAGCACATAGAAAGAAATATTTGTTGTCTTGTCTCTAATGGAGCATTGAACCTGGAATTATGAACATTACGGCTCATCATGGCTTTCAGCTGAAATTACGTCTTATACTTTACTTCACATTTCATTTTCATTTTGTTATTTCCACTGGAGACGATCTCATTTCAGGACCAAACTTTTGAAATAATGACGCACTCAAACATCCTCTCACTGAGCTAAATCTGAAATTTTCCCTGCTCCGTGTTGGGCACACATGCATGTCTCGGCGATGTTATTGCACCGAAGCTACTTCACAACTCTCTGCTTCTCCTAATTAGCAGACAGCCTGTGGAGAAGAGCGAGGCTGAGGTGACTCTGCATCGGCTGCGGCTGGTAATGATGGATCACAGGCGTCGGTGCCAGCCAAGCAGAGCAGCACAGCCAGGACTCAACAGAGAGAGAGAGAGAGAGAGAGAGAGAGAGAGAGAGAGGCTAAATATCTGTTCACCACAGAAACAGCTCGTAGTGAGTGAGGAAACTGGGTTCTCTTAGACTTCTTTAAAGAGTAAAAGAAACATTATTATATTTACATTTATATTTATTTTGTTATGTGGCAAGACACTTTTTTTTATATATATATACGACCTGTGACCACCGGTGTTAGTAGTCTTTGGCTGGCTGCTGTCTGTGTGTTTGTTGCAGGAGGTGTGTCCTCATCAGCAGGATCAGATGCACCATGGCCTACAAGGAGCTGCTGCTTCCCTCATTCAGTCTCTCTCTGATCTCTCAGCATGACCGATGCGTGCACATTCCTTATTAGTTATTTTTGTTAGTGCACTCTTCAGCACCTCACACCACCTAAAGCTTTCACCACTGACAATACAGATGAAACACACCCCATAACTTTGGTTGTTTGTTCATTTAACTTGTGTTATGATAAATTATTGGTTTTCTTTTGATAAATTCCTCCCGACTTTTTGTCACTACCCACAAGCCGGGTTATGACATACCTTTTGTAAATACTTCTACACATACACCGCCCATCTTTACCTGTATGAGAGTTTTTGTTGTTTTTAGCTATGGATGACTGTATGTGTGTGCACTTTAAGGTGAAGCTTTATAATTTCATTGTACACTGTATAATGACCATAAAGGTGTTCTATTCTAAATTTCAGATGACGAAATTCAGAATTTTATTGGGACTTCTTTTTGCATCTCAATCTACCTAAACACTGTAGCATCTGGAGCAACCAGGCCTGGGTGGAATACATGAATCCATTGCATCTTTACACAGCATAAACGTGCACACCAGCATAACAGAAACTGAAAGACATTTAGGATTGGACCAACAGGTGTTTTCTGTTTATTTATTTATTTATTTTTTTACCAGAATCCCACTGTGACATCACAAGGAGAGCAAATTTGAAACAGAGCATTTTTCTCTGTGTTGTAAGACTTATGCAGGCCACAAACAAAGGACTGGATGGGTTTATTTCACATGTTGTGGATCAGGTAGACACTCAGGTTACCCAAATATATGTTCAAAAACAAAGTCAAAGTGGATTTTTCATAATATGTCCCCTTTAAAGTTTTAAGCATGTTCCCTTTTGCAGTCAAATGTTGATGATACCGCTACTCCAGGTTGAAGGTGGCACATGAAAACTCTGGTTTTTAAGAGTTCTATACTGTCCTTAAAGGGAGTTGGCAGGGTGTTGACTGGTTGGGACGTTGGCCGCAACTTTTAAGAAAGATGTTAGGAAGGAGTCCTAAACAGAGCTCATTAATTTTGTCTGTGCTGCATAAAAAAAAAGAGCAGGTCTGTTAGTTTAAGTTGTATCCACTGGCTTTATAAAACAATATAAGACTTTTCCTCCAACAGAAATCTTCAGTGCTCGCTCCCAATCTTTAAAGGTCCTTAAATGTTCATGAATAATTCACGGGGTGTGAGTCAAATCTGAAGTCAATAATTAACACGCAGTGAGTCAATTAAAGTGTCTTTTCTGTGCCATTTAAGAGTGAGTCACGAACCAAAGAGCCTTTCACTTCATCAGACACGTTTAACCATGTAACTATGCTCTGTTTGAGACACACCTGTTGGGTCATGGCCTCAAATTATTCTACAATTCTATAATTCACTTAGCAGACACTTATATCCAAAGTACACCAGAGAGTAAGTACAACACAAGTTAGGATCTAGAAGATGATGAATGTCTTGTTCTTGTATAACTGGAAACTTTCTAACAGGCCCGTTATGATCATTTATATTATAAAACACAACATTATATTGCACAATGAGTGAGCACTTAGTCCCCCTGTGAGCTCAAGCTGTAATAGAACTCGTTTTCAATGACTTCCAACAAGAAGAGAAAGCAAATCGAAGTACAGTGTGTCTTACCTTTGTAGTCTTGAAAGGCATGTAATCATCTCTTCATCAGTGCTGTCAGAAAGCAGAGAATAGTTTCTCAAGCAGAAGTGTCAATCAACTTTGAGCCCCACCAGTCAACGGCCTCCAAAAGAGCCCTGAAAGCAACAAAAAAAACACATTTATGATTTAACATTTTATGCCTTTTAAACCATTCATGTGCAACATTTCTGGTTTTATACCTAAGTAGATGATGTTGTGATGAACGATATCGAGTGTGTCTGCCGTAGGCTGCCTAGACACTATGGGCAATTTTAAAAAATGCAGGAGACCTCAGACATAAAGATAGTGTTAACTGATTTTTAACATTATTATCCGCAGTACCCACACACTGGATCACTCTGCCAGACCAAGAGACCACACACTTCCTGTTAGTACACTGGAGATTCCAGACACGAGACCTCACAGAAACTGGTGTGACTTGTGTGAACAGATAGTGATGGATGATCGACATCATCAGCTGGCTGTGAGGTTCATGTATCCTGCATTAGACATTAGACATCCACTCTGCTTAGGGCACATTTTGTTTATGTCTGCTGCCATGCTTTAGAGCTGTAAAGGACGCAATATCCAGTTGGTGACACTTCCAAGTGTGCTTGCTCTCATTGGCTGTTGTGGGTATTCTGTGGGAAGAAACTCGTTCCTGGCCCCACACTAAAAGATTTTAAAAAATCTTAACTGATGTTGAAAAGGTAAGAGACCCCACACATGATAATTAATAATCCTAGATCTATCTGTTTCGTTTCTGTAGTGTGTGGAGAGCAACGATTTGACATCACATATTTACAGATGCCTTTAGCAGACCCCCAGGAGGAAGGAATTGTACTAGTTTTTGGACCATTTTTAGCTGAAAATTCCCAAAGACAAAAGACACACTCTGGATAAAGTCATGGAGACAGCATGAACATGGGCTGCATGTGTTACAGTGCAAGCTGGAGGTGAGTAAAAGCTGATTTGGTGCAGTCGTTGCAGCTTGCTTTCCAATCATTTTCGTTCGTATGACAATCCAGAGAGTGCGTGCCCGGCTGTCCTCGAGGTCCCCCCGCCAGCAGGAGATTGGATCTATTTACAATATGAAATCGGGACAGCCTTGATGTCCCTCTGAGCCTCACCAGATAATCTGTAGAACCATCAAAAAGTCTGGACTTTGCTGAGGAAGAGGGGAATTGGGGCTCAAAATTGGCCTTATGCCTTGTCATTTATCAAGGTCAAGGTTTCTTTATTCGTCTCCCTCGGGATAAGTTTATACTGGGAAATTGCTGCACAGACAAAACATGAAACAAATAGAAACAGCTGTACTCTGATTTAGCAGTTCTCACACAACCTGCTTGAATTTTTAAAGTCATTTTACCCCTTTAGACTTAAATGACTAACGCTGGGAAATAAGCTTTTTTTTTTTTTCAAATAAAAAAGTAAAATCATAAGAGGACTGATACAACTCTGATCACGGTCAGACGTTGAAACAGCAGCAAGCATCCGGTTAGCTTAGCAAAGTGAAAGAACAAGCTGGTTCTATCAAAAATTAAAAGTGAATATCTTCTTCTTTTTTAACCTGCTTTAAAATGTAAAAACAGCATGGGCCAAGAGATCATCGGATAAAAGTTTCATTCTTTGTAATGACTACACGAACAATGGATTACGAGTTAATTAGTGAGCTTAAAAGGTGTTCGAAGCAGATTGAGTCACATTTGGGCAAAGCCTTGTTCTGTTTGTTTCTTCCTAGTCTTTATGCTAAGCCTAACTTAGCGGCGCTAACAGGCATCTTTCTCCTCATCTATCTGTCAAATAAAGAGAAAAAAAAGCACCATGTTGTGTTACATCCCCTGACGCAATTGATCAGATTAATAGTGTTTTTACACATGAACAAAACTCTAGAATATTTTCATACAGTTACATGTGTGAACTCAAATGGCCAAATCCCCCGCACTCTCCTTGTGAAGTTGGGGTATGTGAACACAGCAGGAAACATTCAAGGAAAGTTACCACAAACGAGAAAGCAGGGGCGATGACATTAGTATCCAACGACTGGTGGGCAACCAGTGCCATCTCCCTGCAGCCAATGAAGCTGCTTCATACTCTTTATTTGCTCACCAGTATGTTCTTTACTACTGATTAGTTGATACTGTGAATATGTCCAATAACATGTAGCGTTGGCATAAAGTAAAAAAAAAACAACACATAATTATAACGGCAAACTCTGTTGGGTCGTCCATTATTGCTGTGTTGTCCCGCCTCCTGAGAGCCCACATCCTGTCTGATGGGCAAAGTCTCCCACTGTGAGATGCACATGTGAACGTCAGGAAGACTTCAGGGGCAGATGAGCTGTCCTGAGAAATTTTAAGGAGTGCATGAGTTAAAAAGGCTAAAGTGTAGCTCGCACTGGAGTTACAAAAGGCTTGTAAGCAGACTTGAGCTGCATGTTATTAATCTGAAGAGCCACAGCTTCAAAATAAAGTTTTCATCCCTCTCTTACTGACAGGAATGGATATTTTCAAGGATACAGTAACTGCTGTTCTCCAGCATTGCGATACTTTCTCTAACGCTCC